>NC_141695.1:908637061-908904561 GCF_964263255.1 Lissotriton vulgaris
TTTCAAACTAAAAAAATATATATATACTTGTTTACAGATATACCAACATGTCTAAATATATACATATATAAATTCACACTTTATTCTTAATATTTTTATATGAAGCACAAACATATATACATATATATATATATACATAGGTATATATATATCCGTATATTTTCATATGTGTATCTATATCTATATATACATAAGCACAGACTCCTACTGGACTCCACAGGACCCATATGTTTTCATATGTTTTACATTGCAAGTCCACCGCTGGTAACCGTGTCCTACATGCCCTCAGCAGTCACCCCAATACTCTGAAGTGGAGTATTCCATATTGGGAACTGCTGAGGGCAAAAGGGAACTGCAATACCAATGAGGCGTAGCTACTTAAAAGCAAAATCATTACAGAAAGATTCAGGGAAAAGGGGTATCCCAATTGGGTGCTGAAGACGACACTCATGATAGCAGAAAAGAGAGATAGCATACAGACCATCTCCGATAAACCATCTACTGAAGACAGGGAGGAGAATGAAACCAGAATGATACTGACATTAAGTTCTGATGCACAGGCCATTAAAAGGATTGTCACCAAGAATTGGGGGATTCTCAAAAATGACACAGTGATTGGTTACAGTATCCTGAGAGACCCAGCATCATGTATCAAAGGGGGAGAAATATCAGGGACATGCTTGTACGCAGCAGCATTTCTACTTACCCACCTAGTGGACTATGGAAACATTCTGTTCCTTGGGTCCACCGAGGTTAGCCTTGGTCGCCTGCAAGTCATCCAGAATGCCGCCGCCAGACTGGTGTTAAGGAGACCTAGGAGAGCAAATTCTCAGCAGGCACTGGATGCGCTTCACTGGTTGCCACTGAAGAAACGCGTGCTGTTCAAATACCTCCTCTTCTGTCACCGTATTGTCTGGGGCAGGTCGCCCGCCTATCTTAGGGACTTAGTCAGCCGCTACGAACCACCAAGGGCCCTCCGCTCGGAGGGCATTGGTCTGTTGACAGTCCCAAGGGTAAGGAAGGCCAGAATGGGCGGACGATCTTTTTCGCTCCAAGCTGCTCAGCACTGGAACAAACTTCCTCCTGCCCTGAGACTGGAGAGCAGTGAGACGGTGTTTCGGGCTAGGCTCAAAACTCTACTCTATACCTTGTAGGGCTAGGGGTTCTGTAGTGGGTGGTTGTGAGTAGCTCCATTCAGCGCGGGGACACGCTGTGATGGCGTTACTGTGCGCTTTATAAGCTCTTTATTATTATTATTATTATTATTATTATTATTATTAGTGGTATGCAGGGTCTTGAGGGTTTTTATCCCTGCGGCCACTGTAAGGCTTGCATGTACAGTAAATGCCACAAGCAGGTGAGCCACAACGGGGTCAACAAAAGTATTACCCAATTTCTAACGTGTAGCTCAGTTTATGTTCTATATGCCATAGAGTGCACATGCAAACTATGGTATATAGGAAGCACCACATGTATGGCCAAGAAGCGAATTTTGGAGCACAGTCGTGCCATAACTCATTATGATCCAAAATATCCGGTGGCCAGACATTTTAGCTAAAAACATTTCTCCAGTGTCAGGGATCTTAGTTATATCATCTTGGAACAAGTTAATAAGAACCCCAGGGGTGGGAACAGGATCCTCAAATTGCGACAGAGAGAGTCCAAGCTGATCATTGACATCCAAACCAAAACACCAGGAGGTCTGAGTCAGGAAGAGGACTTGTCCGTACATCTTAAAAAATAACTTTATTTATTAGAACTACTGCTTCCATAGTTTTTATCATTTTCTGCAATCCAAGAACTGTTTCGTGCCCAAGATGTTAGAAATGTTTCAAATAGTTACAATACTATTGATTCCAGTAGGGTCAGTTGATCTTGTGTTTTAATTCCTGTTTTTTCTTCTTCTTTTTACTTTACCGGAGGAAAGGAAGGGGCCCAAGTCACCAGCACTCACCCTACACAGGTGTAGAAAATAAAGGACAAATATGAACATTGCCGGCGCCATCTTGCTTAGTGAGGGCCTTTACGCGTGCGTAAGCAGCAACTAGTTTAGACATCGCGGCCATTTCATACTCGGCTGGTCAACTGTAAATCACCCCGGCCTCGCTATCATCCACCGCGCTCTGACCAAGTCTGAACACATGTACCAGGGTCGTAAAACCGTGTCAGCGTGACAATGCCCCAGAGTCACTTCCCTGCACCTGGCCACTCAATCCGGTCCCAGGCACTAACCAACCCCTTTGGACATAGTTTATTACCCGCACACAGCAGGGCTTGTTTCACCAACAAAGGGGCCTGACCTAATCAAAGACACGAACACTTAGATCTGACCGATCCCACATACTTTTATATCCTGTCGGAATGTCCAGCTGCAAGATAGCGATCATCTGTTAGATCTGGGTGGAGGGACGATTGCTGCTGGGTTTGTGTGGAAACTAGCTTGAGGCGAGGATTCCAAGGATGTTTGACTATGCAATAAACTGATGCCAGGAATGTTTGAGCATGTAATAAACTGATGAAAAAGCATATAAATGGCATGCCACAGAGATTCAGTTAGAGCACCTCCTGATGAAAGCCCAGATGTCTGATGTGATGTACTCTCCTCTAGAGAAATAAACCTGTTCTTCACCTTCCAGAGGCCAGCGCCTGCCTCGTTATTTTGATCACTAAATCTTTAGATGAATTAGAGGTGGTTTGCACCAAGCGGCATCAAAAGTCTTGGGAGTCACGCTGCTTTTCATCAATTGGCGCACCAACGTCGGGCCCATCAGCGACACGTGGGTCCGGTGAGAGAGGTCCTCACGACGGAGTGAACATCTAAACGATTGGAGTGCACCTGCCTGAAAGAGACCCTTGTCTGGCTGCCGATCAACTAATCTTCACCGGTTCCGAACAGACCTCTCTCGAGTGACCTGCAGTTCTGACTGGGACCTTACAGGAACGCTGCATTTTTTGGAGTGAGAGGACAAACGGGCGCTGGAAGGGGACGATAAAGAAACTGTCCATAACGGTCCGGGTAAGGTCGTGATATACGACAAAACTGATCGTCTGATTGTATTGAAATTGTTTGCTCGAATACTAGTATTACGCTCTTTGAAGTTATTGGTAGTAATTGAGATATTGCCTGCTTGCAAACAACATAGAATAGGAATATTCCCTCTTTGCAGGCAGTGAAGGACAGGTAGTGTGGACCTTTGTCCACGACCTATTGAGATATTGAGATAGACCGCTTGTACGTCATGCCTGTCTTTTCAAAATTGTTTGATTGTTTTGGACCAGACAATTTGTTAGAGGTCAGTCATCCAGCACCGCCGGAAGGCACCCCTAACAAGGACATGTATGTTAAATATGGAATAGCCATTGTTGCTTATAGCAAACTATGGCACAAATACACTAGAAAGGACCGGGTAAATCAGTGTTCACCAACGGGATCTTTTGATCTCGCTAAAATAGAAATCTTAGAAATAGCGCTCCACAAAAAGAAAGCTACGCCAGCCATGCATGACAACTTTGGTCTGTGGCAGAAAGAAGCAAATCAACAAAAGAGAAGAAACTAAGCTAGACTAGATAAAGAGATGTGAAAAGCAATTCACCAAGCTTGTAAAAAGTTAGAGGAAGATATAAAAGAAAGAGAGACTGATAGAAATGAACAAGAATCAAAAATATCAGGCCAGTGCCCTGTTAGAACGCCTTCAACTCTTTACCCCGAGTTACCGGCTAAACAGAGAAAAAATGATGACCTCTTGTTGGGTCCCCCGATCATCTACATGCCACCTCCCTATGCACCTACTCATCCCATAGTACAGCACCATGAACAGCAAGGTACCAACCGAGACGCCACAACCGTTTCAGCTCCAGTCGAGCCACTTGCACCAAGTGCCTCATCAACGAATGCATTAGTAGAAATAGGATCAATAGAAAAAGGGTTGCCCAGGGTTCCGCGATTAAGTACGCACGAGCGGGCATACATTGACAAGATAGTCAAAACCTTCGTGAAGAGAAGAGAAACGGAAGAGTATGTGACTGACATTTGCAATTCTTATGTCGAGAGCTACAAACCATTCTTCATTGTGTGCTTCTGCTACTACACACTTACTGCCTATGAAGAGAAATATCAGGATGTAGGACCTGGGAGGCTAATGGCTCTTTATAGAAAAGTTGACATAGGAGACGAAAACAACAACGATGTAGCAGAACTCTTTTTGGCCACATTAGAAGTATTCCGCCACCTCGTAGAACAAGGGCGGATAGATACAGAGAGAGCATCGAAGCCAGTAACACCCCCAATAGAGAAGCTAGACAACATGATGCCGATAAAGGAAGCTGCTCGTATTGGGTCCCTCCTAGGGGACAAGGGACTAATGACAACATAAACCATTAGGACGCTAAAGGAAGAGTGGTCGACAATTGGGTGTATCAGCCATGGGACAGACAGGACATCCTGAAGTTCCGTACATCTCTTCCAAATTTGCGAAAGAATCCCACAGCCTTTTACACAGAACTAGGTACTGCTCTGGGGTCCACAATAATGACACTTGCCGATATTGACTTGTTCTTTGGGTTATGTTTGCCAGCCGATGTGTGGAAGCAGATTAGGAAGATAAACCACACAGAATTGCTCGGTCATACCTGGGATCAACTCAGCACATTAGATAAACAGCAGAATCCTGGTCAAAACCAGTTAAAGCTATATTGGACCTCCCTTATAAAATAGTGCAGAAGGTAAAAACAATGATACCGGACAAAAATATAGACTGGTCCATAGCAACACTGTGCCACCAGAAACCACAAGAGGATGTCTCTGAGTATTTCTCGAGATTCAAAACAGTGTTCTTCGATTACAGTGGGCAGGACATGTCCACTGTGACCGGACACCACTTATTTGTGCAAAATTGTGTCAAAGGACTGCTGCCGGAGGTATCACAGAAATTACAAACTAGCTAAAGTAGCTGGGCAGCCTCTAAGCCAGCGGCTATTCCCCAAATGGCCCAGTATTATGAACATCAGAAAAATGAGAATGACAGAGCCACAGAAAAGAAAAAGAAGGACTTGAAGGAAAGAGTAATGATAGCCCAACTCCATGGGGTGAATACAGGACGGGAACAATATAAAGGAGGATACCAACAGAATGTCCCTAGAGTGCAGCCTCCTAGAAATGACTCATTGACACCATATGTACGACGCCAGGACTTAGGATAGGATCAATACACATTTTGCAAGGAATACGGACACTGGAAATCCCAATGCCCAGCCTTATCAGGAGCTGGTAGGGGCAGAGGGATAAGGGAAATAACAAATGAACAGAGAGGAAGAGGACGTGGGAGAGGGTACGCAAGTGAAGCTAGCGAAGTAAGGCCATGAAGAGTGAATGCATTTGACCGCCCTAGACAGAACCAGTGTCAACAGACAGATTACGACAACATGTATGACTTTGCATTGGACAGCCAAGGGCAAGGGAGGGATCCAGTCAAGCTCTATGTTGACCACCAAGGCCCTTATGTTACCGCAAAGGTCCTGGGCACAGATTCACTATTTTTGGTAGACACAGGACCAACAGGTAGTGTGCTATCCAAACGACTGATTCCAAGGGCACCCTTGTCTGACTCACATTTAACCTCAATAGAATTTGACGGTACGCCCTCCACCAACCCTTTGTCCAGACCGATCCCCTTCAAACTTGAAAACAATGTTATCGACACAACGTTCCTTCTCTCCTCCAACACTCCAGATGCCATTATGGGTCTTGATCTACTGAAGCATTTCCGTGCGACTATCAGATGATCACCAGATGGAGTACGAGTCATCTTATATGACAATCACCAACACCCGAGAGATAATCAATTCCAACACATGTATCCCATTTCTGAGACAGACACATCCCTACTAGACACTTTACCCTCGCATCTATGAGCTAGGGCCGATTCAGACGTAGGACGAATGATGATTGACCTAGTACACGTGACAATACGACAAGATGCAACCTTACCAAAAATACCCCAGTACAAGATATCGCCAGAGGGCGAGAAAGCCTTGACCGAGATCATATAGTCACTAGAAGAGGCAGGAGTGGTAGAAGATGTAGTGAGCAATGGTTGTAATAGTCCCTTTTTACCGATTATAAAGAGACAGGGAGAGGGAGATGGAAAAGCCTACCGCTTCATCATCGACCCGCGGGAGATAAACAAAATAGTAGTACCACAGTACCCAGTAGTTTCTGACATCACCACCATCCTGACCCTAATTCCGTCAACTGCTACCACTTTCACCGTTATCAATCTCAAGAATGCCTCCTTCTCCATACCCATTCACCAAGACAGTCGCTATCTTTTCGGATTCACTCTAAGATTCCGCTCATAGCGATTTTGTCGAGCACCCCCGGGGTAAACCGAGAGCCGGAGCATCTATAGCCAGGCGCTCAAAAGACAGTTAGATGCCGTTCAATTACCAGACGGGGTGGTGTTGATACAGTATGTAGATGATATCCTTCTAGCAGCAGACACCACTCCACTAACCGTCACAGCCACCATCCAACTCCTACACTGCCTTGCAGAAAATGGCCACAAAGTTTCTCGAAAGAAATTGCGGTTCTGCAAACTACAGGTAAAATATTTAGGTCACCTCTTATTGAAAGAAGGGAGGAAACTCACACCAGACAGGATCCAGGCAATTCTAGACACTCCCGTTACCAAGAATCAGAAGCAAGTCCGCTCTCTGATAGGCCTCACCTCATTCTGCCGACAGTGGTTACCGAACTTTAGCCTCATTGTCAAACCCCTTCCCTCCCTCCTAGCCAAAGACACCCCCTCACCTTTCCCCTGGACACCCGAATGCCAGTGAGCATTCAAAGAATTGTGAGATGCCCTTTGTTCGGCACCTGTTCTTGGAACCCCAGACTACTCCAAGCCATTCTTCCTCTACACACATGAAAGGGAGGGATGTGCATTGTCCGTCTTAGCACAATCAATTGGTCACGAACATCGCCCTTGTGCATATTTCTCTGCCACCCTCGACCCAGTAGCTAGAGCGTTGCCCTTGTGTTTGCACGCTGTGGCAGCTGCAGCAGTATCCATACACCAGAGCGAAGGAATAGTGCTCTCCAATCCAATCACTGTGTTAGTACCACATGCAGGCGACACGCTACTGAACCAGACCAAACCCCAAAACTTGACTAGCGCACGACTGACAGGTTACGAGTTGACCCTGCTAGCACCACAGATCACCCTAAAGCGATGCACCACTCTCAATCCAGCCACATTGTTACCTCTACCCGAAACTGACCCTGGTGTGACTCCCCTGCACGACTGTGTGACCCTCACTGACAAACAAAGAGTAGAGTGGATCTCAGAGACACTGCCTTTTCTGAACCAGATGGGGAACTATGGGTAGACGGCTCGTGCATCAAACTCCCCGATGGCACCACCTCACCCGCATATGCTGTCACCACAGCCGAACCATCCTAGAGACGGCCAGCATTGCCCAATGATCCGCCCAAGCAGCAGAGCTCATTGCCCTCACACGAGCATGTATTTTAGCATCTGGTACGACAGTAAACATATACACTGATAGGCATTATGCCTTCAGGGTGGTTCACCATTTTGGGCTCCTGTGGAGAGAAAGAGGGTTCCTGACTTCACATGGCACACCCATCCAACATGGAGATCTCGTCTCCACATTGACAGAAGCAGTCCTCCTCCCCAAGCAGCTAGCAGTGATTAAATGCCAGGCACATAAGAAAGTGACTGACCTCATTGGACAGGGTAACGCATTAGCCGACATTACTGCCCGAACCACAGCCCAGGACAGAACCACGACACGAATGTATGTGACCAGGTCACAAGAAAAATATGAACTGATGCTACAATGATTGTAAGGAACATACAAACGACAGGCACACAGGACGAACAGACTGAATAGGCTCGGGTGGGACTGAAAGACGAGGAGGGCTGCTGGAGGACAAAGACGGAAACAAATGGCTGCTACCTAATGCCTATCTGATCCCCATATTGACCACGGCACATTTACCAGCACACATGGGATCTGCCCCCATGACCGAACTGATCACCAGAGTATTGCATAACAGCAAGATAGCAGAATCAGCGAAACGCCTAGTACAGCAATGCATAGTATGCCTGCAACACAACCCGGGGAAAGGGACCGTAGTACCACGGGGAGGGTTTGGAGTCCCTGATCACCCCTTCAAAGTCCTCCAGATGGATTACATCCAGCTAGAGAGGTGCCATGGTCAAAAATACATGCTAGTGATCGTGTGCGCCTTTAGCAAATGGGTGGAGGCCTACCCCACCCGTGACAACACGGCCTTAGCTACTGCGAAGGTATTACTGAAAGAGTCCTTCCCCTGATATGGCCTTTGTAGAATTTTATGGAGCGACAATGGCACCCACTTGGTAGCAGAAGTTATACAAAACATACTGAAAGGGTTGGGGATAAAGCAAAAGTTCCATGCCGTTTTCCACCCCCAATCAGCAGGCCTGGTAGAGAGACACAACGCCATGCTAAAACTGAAGCTAGCAAAAATAGTCGCCACAACTGGGTTGAAATGGCCAACGCACTCCCACTGGCTTTGTTGTCAATGCGCTCCACCCCGACCAAACACCGACTGACCCCTTACGAAGTAGTCTTTGGCAGGCCTATGAACATTTGGGCGGCACCAAAGCCAACCTCCATTAATGATGTCCCGGACATACTAATGTCCGACTATTTGTACAAATTAACAAACAAACTAAGACTTATCAACCAACATGTGCAGCAAGCCATACCAGACGGGGCCCAGGACACAATATCAAGCCTGGGGACTTCGTGCAGGCACGAAATTTTCAGAGGTCGAAGATTCCGGAACCCAGGTGGACGGGCCCATGGCAAGTCTTGATCACCACCCGAACTGCCCTGCGAGTGGAAGGAAAAAGAAACTGGCTTCATGCGCACCACTGTAAGAAGATATCTCCGACACTGACGGCCCCCGAAGAAGTGAACAGCCAAGAAGAGCTCCTGCCAAAAGACCGACCAGCCCTGAGTTGCCACTCACAGACAGAGACACTTGAACTGGCTGAGTTTCCCGGCCCCACAGTACCATCCAAGAAAGGGTACAATTTGAGATCGACAAAAGGAGAGTGCTCTGACAAGCAGGCCACTAACTGAGTCAAAAGTCTTAGAACGGTAGCTAACACTACAAATGCTACCAGGAGAAACGCTAGACGAAAGTATGTGGTCCTGCCAGTCGTCGAGCCTCTTGAAGGTGATGGAAGAACCCGGACGACCGAAGAACCACAGCGACGACTCCAAACTTGCCAAATTGCACAGTACAAAGACAATAACCTTTGTGTTAGCATCTCTCACCTGCCTCTTGCTGATGGTCACAGTCTGGATCGTTGAAGAGAGTGCTCCCGCTTACAGGACAATGTCACCCACCATGCAACCCACCACCAAGAAAGAACACTATCTGGTCTCACTGTCACCATGCCTCCGAGAACGACGCAAAGAATTCTGGAATAATTATTTCGTGTAAATATTGCACCGGCACAGTCTTGCCGCAAATGCCACACTGTTGGATCTGTGGGTTGCTTCCTCATGCCACTGAACATTCCATTCCTTTCATCCCTTCACCCTTTTCTGTTCATGGATCTTGCCTCGCCTGGTTAATGCTCCTGCAAGAGAGCTACAAAGACAATGCCACATCCGATGGGACAATCAAACAATTTTACAACGAGTACTGGCTGAACAAAATGGGAAGAATATCCGCTCCCTTCTGCCCTCTGACTTTGAATGCAACCTTTCCAATGAACATTCCCACCAAAGAATGAGTTGAAATGCAAGTGTACAACAACCCAGGAAGACCTACCTTTTCCTATCTAAAGAAACGAACTGCCGCAACTCTGACAGTGGCCCTATCTGTGGTAAACATCTCAGGCCTTGTCTGCATCGAAGGCCATAGGACTAGGATCGTGGGTCACAGCTCTTGCCAAATAACGAAGACTCTGAACACTGCCGACCCCCCTTCATTTGTTGCATCACCCAACATGTACTTCATCTGTGGTACGACAGCCTACACCTGTCTCCCAAAAGGCTGGGGGGGGCACGTGCTACATCACTTTTGTTCTGCCTCCAACCTACACAGCACCTACAGACCGTCACAGAGAAAGGCGTTCCAAAGATACAGAACAAGAAGACTCCGCCACATCACAGTTCCTCGACGCGGCAAAAGAACTCGTCCCGCTATGGGGTCCGATGGCAAACAGCCGAGCCATTCGACACTTAACTCATGCAGTTGAAACAGCCTTGAACGTCACTGCTGGCATCCTCGGCAACAACACAGCTGAGCTTCAGGCGGTCCGCCTGGTGGCTGTACAGAACCTCATTGTTCTAGATGTGGTACTAGCGGCTCGTGGAGGAGCGTGCCACATCATCGGAGCCAGTTGCTGTACTTACGTCCCTGACAACTCACCCTCTGTTTTCAAGGCAATTGAACACCTCCACAGGCTGGCATCAGAAATCCATCAGGAGTCATAAACTTGGAAACTTGGAAGCTGGTTTTGGGGCATTTTGAAAGAATGGGGCTGGAAAATAATGATGATCCTCTTGATTCCAATATTAATAATATGTGGTTATTGTTCTGGGGATACATTGTATACCACTTTTGTGTTCTATTTGCCTGAACTCCTTGCACCCTAAGACTATGGACACTGAGCTCACGAAGATGAGAGTAATAAACGATAGAGAGATACAGTACATTGTGGACATTGAGGTAGACTAGCAAGCTTGCTGGACTATGTTTGAAGGGAGGACTGTAGAAAATAAAATGACAAATATGAACATTGCCGGCGCCATCTTGCTTAGTGAGGGCCTTTACGTGCGTGTAAGCAACAACCATTTTAGACATTGCAGCCATTTCATACTCTGCTGGTCACCTGTGAATCACCCGACCTCGCTATCATCCCCCGCGCTCTGACCAAGCCTGAACACATGTACCAGGATCGTAAAACCTTGTCAGCAAGACCATGCCCTGGAGTCACTTCCCTGCACCTGGCCACTCAATCCGGTCCCAGGCACTAACCAACCCCTGTGGACATAGTTTATTACCCGTACATGGCAGGGCTTGTTTCATCAACAAAGGGGCCTGATCTAATCAAAGACACGAACCCTTAGATCTGACCGATCCCACATACTTTTAGATCCTGTCGGAATGTCCAGCTGCAAGATAGCGATCATCTGTTAGATCTGGGTGGAGGGACGATTGCTGCTGGGTTTGTGTGAGAACTAGCTAGAGGCGGGGATTCCAATGATGTTTGACTATGCAATAAACTGATGCCAGGAATGTTTGACCATGTAATAAATTAATGAAAAAGCATATAAAAGGCCATGCCACAGAGATGCAGTTAGAGCACCTCCTGACGATAGCCCCGGTGTCTGATGTGATATACTCTCCTCTAGAGAAATAAACCTGTTCTTCGCCTTCCAGTTACCAGCGCCTGCCTCGTTATTTTGATCACTAAATCTTAAAGTGAATTAGAGGTGGTTTGCACCAAGCGGCATCGAAAGTCTTGGTAATCACGCTGCTTTTCATCACAGGCTTCCTACCCTTTTTCTCTTCTTCTTTTTCAACAGCACTGCGACGGAAATTTAAGACATCACGGCTAGCTAGAGTGTGACCTTGGTAACGTCTTATGTAACAGACTTATTAACATGCCCGTTTTTAAGTTGAATGAGGGCGCCTGTGACCACTTGGTAGCACTTTTAAGTTATTCTTGCAAACCTGCCCTTGTTGTTTTGACCCCTTTTTTCATTACAATGCACAATGAATAGTTTAGAGGCGCTTGTCAATACCGGGGGTCTGTCAGTGTGACTATTGTGTATGAACAGGTGTGTGTGACCACTTGGTAGCACTTTGCAGTCTCTCCTGTACACCATGTGTCCCTTAACTTGCACGGAGAGTAAGGTAGGACATTTGCCTACTCCGGGGATTCTGTTTTGAGACACCTGTCTAGTAGTCTGCGTAGTTGTTTCACTCGTATAAGAAATAACCTACTAGATGGGCATGTTATTGACTGGCAAGCTGTGCAATGTCAATACAACTTTATTGACAATTGCGGGTGCCGTGGCTCATGCATTTTGCTTGAGAATCATGAGACTCGGGACAGCGTAGATCCCACAAGTTGCTCTGGCAGAACTGTAAGCTCTATTAGTTGCTGAATGAGGCTTAGTTGGGTCAATTTGTATTTTACTGATGAACTGACACCTTAGTAACACATAATAACATTTTTCATGTGAAATCTGCTGTGACCGTTGTTCTGCATTTACGTATTTCTAATTAATTATTTTACATGACAGTATATGCCGGTAAGGCAGGTCATTGGTGTTCAATGTTCACAACATTGCAATGTGTTTCATTCATGGAGACAGAGCTACTATACATTGTTTTTGTGCCTGTTCAACATGTCCACTGCCTATTAAGTGGCAGTCCTATTTTGATGTTTACCTGGTACTCACTATTTATGTTTTGCTGTGAGTGTTGCCCTGTTCATGTGATCAAGCCTCGCAAGAGGTGAAACACGTTGTGAGTAAACAACGGACACCGTGACAACTTCGAGCTTGCCTTTTCTGAGAGCAAGCAATACAAAAGATTTTTCTGAGAGAATATATATATTCTCTCAGACATGGTCAGTGACATCACAGCTTATGTCACTGCATGATGTCATCAGTGATGTCAGTTAAGATGTTATTAGTGACATAAGCAGTGATGTCACTGACCATGTCTTGAGTGATGTAATATGTGAGGAGGTCATAGGCAGTACATTGCGGGACCAAGTTATAGTTAGCTCAGGTACCTATGACTGTTGAATTTCTATGGTTATGTACATATGAAACCTGAGCCTAACTATAAAGCCCCTGTAACCTTTGTTTTTCTCAGTGAAAAAGGTAAAATATATATATATTTTTGGGCGGAATGGTGTAGGGCATATTAAAAATTCTCAAGCACTATAATTGGGTTTGCCTCGTCTCTTCAAGCTGGAAATCTGCAGTAAGACATCTGTTTACCACATATATATATATATATATATATATATATATATATATATATATATATATATATATATATATATATATTTTCACTGAGAAAAACAAAGGTTGCAGGGGGGTTAGAGGTTGCACTTCTCCTGCTCCCGCCCGCTGGGAGCAGGCTTACTGTTTGCTAACACTTAACAGGAGCTGTCATAGTTCCCGCCAAGCAACACCAACTACTATGTCCCGAGGGTCGGTACTGCGATGGGGAAGCGTGCCATGGGAGTTACGGTTCCAAGTAACACCCATGGCATTTAATACAATCTCAAATTTACAACAAGGTGTAAACCTGGGAATGCGTCAAAAGCTTAGGCCTCCCCAACAGCCTTTCACCATGATGCAAGGAATCCTACATTGGTGCAAGGCAGCCCTTTAAGCGCCTGGGGAGTAACATAAGATAACATAACATAACATCTCCTCCTGAGGAGAGATGTGGTTTCACAGCTAGACTTTAGAGCTGGGAAACCAAGGTTTGAGCCTCGGGTCGACTCCACATACTGGGATTCTGGGCTAATCACTTAATCTCCCAGTGCTTACCAGAAAATAAAATTAATGTATCCTTGTGTAACATAACTGGTGCTCCTGTAAAGCGCTCCAATACCTTCGGGTCAAGTTTGCGCTATATAAATCTACACAAAAAAAGGATAAAATAGAGGACAGGAATGAGCTGTATTGCATAGAAAGAGCACATTCCTGTCCTTTTCTTTCAACATAGGACAGCACTACAGGAAGGCTTGCGGTGCCGTCCTACGCCAAAAGTTTGTAAATGAGGCTCTAGGTCCTAACTATAACTAGGGAGAGAGAGAGAGAGAGAGAGAGAGAGAGAGAGAGAGAGAGAGAGAGAGAGAGAGAGAGAGAAAGAGAGAAAGTGTATAAAATCATGCATAATAAAGTAATGACCATTTTTTACCAGTATGTCTTGTGACCTGAGCGTGTTGTGGTGGAATACAGTGCCAATGGTTGGACACATATTGGTTAAACAAGACTGAAGAGGACGTCACTCCACTTTGCCCAATTTCTGGTCAAAAAACCTCCAGTGCTTCAGTAAGATGTACCCAGGCATAGCAGTACCTCTCCAAAGTCTCATTCGTGCGAGGATCAAAAACTTGGAAAGCCATGGCTTAGAGCATATGAGACTAACAGAGAACAAAACTCTAAAAGCACAAATGACCCAAAACTCCCTTTCTGTCTGGAGACATTTTTGATTTGCAGACTTATGGGAAATAATTTGTTCTTTCAGCTTAAACTTTCCCCCCTTTCTTGCTCTGCTCGGAGACTGAACCAAAAAAACCATTCTTAATCCCGTTTGGTGTATGGTTCAGTCACAAATGCTCGGAAGCAGGTCGCAACCCTGAAGAATGTACTTTATAAACTTGTCTGACAAGCACACAATGTCACCGCTAAGTGGCTCTGGGGTTGCCTTCCACAAACGGCTATTTCAGTGTTTTTATTCAACTAGCAGAGTTGTAGATGAAATCATTAACCTGTTTTTTTTTTTTGCTTTGTACGACCTTTTTATTTATTCAGCGTTTCCGTGTACCGGTAGATTTTCCCACCTCCAAGGAGAACATCTGTTCCGTTTCAGTGACGCTTCGAGAGCGCAGAAAATATTAAGTGCAACCCTCCAGATACGATCGCGGCAGCCGAGCGAGCATGGCAAAAGGAGGCAAAATGGCCGACCTGCGGACTGTGGGTGAATTACATGCTGTGTTTACTCAAATATTTTACACCATCATGCAAGGGAGACCACTGTTTAACCTCTGAATATACCCTTCACAGTGGGATGGAGTGCGGAGGAGGAAACATCTTAGTGGCAGAATCCTCTAACTAATTAAACAGTAATCACTGCATATGATGTATTGAGTGTGGGGCTAACTTGCCCTCTGGCAACCGCTTCTGATGTCTTGAAAACCATAAGAACTTAGAAATATTGGCACAACGCATGATAAGCAGCCAATGTAAACAGGTTGAGCATAGTGCATCAAAGTGCATGTCTTGGAAGTTGATACTTTGTCTCTGGTAGGCCTCGAAGAACCAAATTCTAATGGTAGGTTAACTGCATACATAGGACTACAGTGATAGAAGAGGGAGAACTTTTTCCCATGCCCCAGTGCTGCAGTTACCCACATCTGCTCGAAGGGTGCTACTCGGTAAAATGCAAAGTACATTGGTGAACACTGATAAACATCTAAGCCAGGGATCTACTGGAGTAGCTCAGGAGCCAGTACCCTGGAAGAAGCTACCTGAAGTGTAGCCCAGGACAGTACGTAATTCAGAGGATCTAGCCATATTTAAGAAGGCAGCACTATACATCTCCATATCCTTGGAGTGACCTCCAGGCAAACCATTGGCAGAGGGACACACACACACATACGGTGACAGCCTGCAGTATCTGCAACATGACCATTTCAATTTAGCTAAGTCACATGCAGAATGGTCACATTGGAAGTCCCATTAAATAAGTCATAAAATACAGGTGAAAACTGGGCCAGAAAGGAAGTGCTGGCAATAGCAAGATTGGAGTCGCTAAAATTTGGGACTGCAGAGTCGCAGTGAAAGTGTGTTAAAACTATAGGTGAGTAACCTTTTAGCCAAAGAGAGCAAAGGCTGGATCAACACTGGAGGGAGTTAATAGCATTGTTTGTTTAGACCATGGAATGGTATGTGTATTATGTGTATTTGCTTAGAGGTTTCAATGGGCATTTGTATAAATAGGTGTTCATTTAGATGTGTATTGTGAAGGTGTCTGCCACTGATGGATCAAGGTTTCATATGTGAAGAAACTTGCTTGGACTCAACCCTCTCGAAATAATAAGTAACTTATTAATCAACATGTTTTGTATTATTAACAATTGCATTACATGACATTTCTAGTATCAAGGGGAAGCTTGTCAATGTGCTTTTACTAACAATAACTTGAGATTCCCAATATGGCCGCCGAAAACGCAGGAACCTTTCTGCGCATGCGTCTGCCACATCTACGTGGTGTGACGTATCTCTGCTTTTGGTGGGAATTCTTGCAGCTGCGCACTAGTATTAAAGATGGCCGCTTCATGCTTTACATACTAATGCACATGCTACTGCTCGAAATAAACTTTGTATGTCCTGCTTAGCTATTACAGCTATAGTTAAAATCAAATAATGGGGCTAGAGTAGAAATAAGTGGTATACAGTGCATTCATTTATTTGCGTATTCTAACATGTCTCTCTTTGACTTTATTGTTAGCTCGTATATGGGCCTAAAGTGTGTCTGAAAACTCAATTTTTAATCTGCTGTGCATACGCACTCGAACAGTGAGAACCTTGAAGCCCTGGAATTGAAAGCTTGCCAAAGCTCATCTTACCCACGATGCGCCTGGGAAACTCACCCCATGACCAAGAGAGAGGAAGACAACTTGCAAATTTGTTAAACATTGTATACTAAATGAAGTAAAAGTGCTGGGTGGAATAAAAATTCATGGGAAAGGAAATGATGGGCGGGAACATTGATCGACTTTATTGAATGGAAATGATCTCATACTGGTATGGTGTGATGACCTCTCCTCACCTTTCTGACCAATCAAATGAAGGGATACACAAATTTGCAACACTGGCAAAATGGTATAACTAAGGTAGATTTTGTTAGTTAGATTGTCCGACTTGTCACAGACCTGTCACTGACCCAACATATGCTGAAGGAGAATCGAGAGCAGAGGGCTGGTCGAGCACTCTGACAGATGAATCAGGGTTTTACTGAGGGAGAATAATCGATCTACCCAGTCAAGTCCAAGTGTTAGCCACAGAGAGGGGTGTGATGCTGGCGTTGCACTTAGCTGACGTTACCTGTCCTATCTTGCACCTGTCCTGTCCTGTTGGTGCCTGATTACCCGGGAGCCTTTTTTTTGTCCCAGCCCATGGCCAGGGTTGGTCCTCGCATCATTCTAGGTAAATATAAACTGTGTGGTATGTCCTTGTATTGTTTCCCGTTTTTACCCTTCCCAGGTGCCAATGCCTAACATTATTTCCTTAAAGTCTTGCAGAATTATTGCTTTAATAATTATTTTCTTACTTGAAAAGTCATTAATTTCACTATTGTGGCTGTTGACTCACAAAATATTGCATAGATAAAGTATTTAAAACTTACCGGAGTCTGTGGTTATTTCATGAAGGTAAATCTTATTCTCTACCTATTATTCTAACTCCCTTGATCCTTAGATTTAGGACTTAGAGCACAATTGACAATGATTTGGTAAATCATGGTGTACAGGTATAGGTCCTAAAGGTGAATTAAAAATTCTGATAGGCAGGAAGTCAAGTTCGAATTACCGGTTAAAAGTGTGAATGTTTATGGGCCCAGGTGAGTATGGTAAACTGAGCTGGTAATCCCGCGCCATCAGTATTCTTTTGGTAGCAGATTGATGGTTAGGGTTTAGTTGCATATTGTTTTTGTATTGATTTTATGTATTAATCAAATTCCGTTAGTATTGTTTCATGTTGTTTGGAAATCCCCAGGGATATTGAATAGCGGGTGGTAAATGGAAGCCACACTACAGTGAAGTTACTGGTCTGATGAAATAAGTGCGGATAGTTAGGTAGAACTTGAAGCACTAGTTAGGGATTATTTTTTTCTTGTGTAAAAGTGAGAATAAGTGATAGCAAGGAGTTCGCTGGTGAAACTTTGGCCTTATATCACCTAGAAAGGGTAAGTCTGAAGGAGTAACAGGTTGTTTGATGCCTGAGTGAAGAGTAAGCGGAAGAGATTTTACTCGTAGTGTATGAAGGGTAAACGGAAGGGTTTTACTCTCAGTGAAAGAAAATTGGTCTTTTCTTTGAAATAGTCAATCAGGCACAGCAGCGAATGTTTTTATGTTGGTAATTAATGAAATGTGCATTTGAATTGAAAAGAAATTGAGTTGTCGTATTACCTTGCATAGGAGGGGTCAGTGGCGGGTACTGCACTGATATCACAAAGAGCCGCAGTGGGATTGGTTGAGGCAGCGGGTATGTAGCTGAGGTAATATTGTAAAGGAGGGGTGAGTGCAGAGCGTGAGAATTCACTCCACAGAATAGCAGTGCATCCATTGGTTAGTTTGATTTGAAAATTAAATGTTGATTGGTCATTGAAAATAAGAGATGTGCTGGTATTAGAGGAGCATTTAAGTGAAGTAAACAATTGAGTAAACTGCTATAATTGAAATTTCAGGGTTAATTAGACACTCGTAATTATATGTGGCATTTAGATTTATTTTATTTATATAAAATGTTTTATATAGCGCTACAGGACCCTAGAGTATCAGAGCGCTTTACACATCATGAAAAATAAAATCCATAAATGGCACATTTTAACATATACTAACTAGGTGATCGAGTCATCCAAGTGTAGAAGGAAAAGAAGGAGTAGCTTTTAGAGAGCACGAAAGGGAGGAGAGAGCTGTTGAGAGGGAAAATAAGTGGGGTAAAGTATTAAGATTAGAGGGAGAAAGAAGGAGGGCAAGAGTAGGAAGAGTAGTAGGAAGAGAGAATGTAGAAGGATGCCACAAGTAAATGGGCAGGTAGTTCAATTGTTGTAATGATCAGCTTGATCAGTGGTGCTATGGGAGAGGGGAGGGAGAGATAATCGAGATTTAATTATAGAATCTAGCTCGTCTGGAGGGATGAGGTGAAGATTACGTATTTGTTTCATTTGGACGCTGCAGCTAGGGGTTGGACGAGTAGTAGAGCTGTTCATGGTGAAGAGGATAAGGTGATGGTCAAACCAGTCAATGGGATTGATCTTAGAGAGGGAGGCCAAATCTTTACAAGAGATAATGGCATCAAGGGTGGCCCCCTTAGAGTGAGTGGGAGAAAACTTAAATTACGTTAAAAAGAATATAATCATTATGACGAGAGAAGGAATTATTATTGCACCGCCAAAAATGCCTGCATCATTCATGATGATAGAAAGGGGCTACCACACTTGTGTATGGTTAGAAAACTGGATAGAGTACACAAAGGATGATGGTATATTGGCATTTCCAGAAAATGGTGCGTTTAATGGTAGGATTTTGCACAATTTATGAACTCGCATGAATGAAGTAGACCCCAGGCCGAGATTAACGCAGTATGAAGCATTAGAAGAGTGGGAGACTGAGGCTTTTGAGTGAGACAGACCCCAATGTGACAGGAACTTAAGTAAATTTCATCCCAGGTTTCCCCGAGAGACAAGAGATGAGCAGATGAAACAATGGAGACAGTCTATGTTAGTGGAAGGATTATATCCCGTATTCACCACAGAAGAACCGACAGGAAGTAAATTAACAGAGAAAATGAAACATTCAATGACTAGTAGTGGAGATTCAGAAGAATAATATTTTGAGGACTTATTAATGAAAAATCCGCCACCTTACCAGGAAGAAACAAATAGAGTTACCCCTAGTGCTCCGTTCTTAAATCTACCTTTGGTTCCACAAAGTGTACATGAGGCCAGTATGGTAAAAGTATTACAAGAAAAGGAAAGAGAAGCAATAAATAAACAGAGAAGTGACTTAATTCAGAAAATCACCCAACTAAACCAGTAAGTATAGGTCCTGTTGTTCCCTTATATGGAGATAAGCAACCTAGTCCTAAAACTCCTGTTCTGACTACACCCATAGTGCAACCCAGAAAAGAAAATATAATAATTGAGTGCAAGTGAGTGCGAGTCAGTGATTTCCCTGATGGATTTGCCTATAAGAGAACCATTGGGTGACTCAATCAGGAAAATTACTCCAGGAGACTCTAGAGAAGTACAAATTGAAACGTCTACAGAAATGAGCCACTGTAGTAACCCCAGAAGAACCCCAGAAAAAAATAGAAAGATGGTCCAGAGCCAAAATCACAGCCAAAAATATTGGACATTTTTAAATTAAGTGTAGAACTAGAAGAAATGATAGCAGGTAATGTAGGATTAGAGAGACTAAATTCATTCAGTGAAGAAGAGTTGTTATTCATATGCAGAAGTATCACTCGAATACAAAAATATTTCATGAGAAATTAATTAATTTGGCCTCTGACATGGTAATTGACATAGGTAAATCTAAAGTATTGCAGAAACCTTACAGGGCTGAGTTTTTTGACAAAGATTTGGAAAATATGAATGTGTCAGGACGAAAATTGCAAATGAAAGAATTATTGTCTTTGTTGAAAAATGGGGAGACTTAGACAGATGGAAAGTTAGATGGACAAAGAAAAAGGAGGAAGCTCAGGCAAATCGAACTGCATCAGAGTATTTAATAAAAAAAACTGAAAAGGTTGAAAGATTGTGTCCAATGAGAGAAGTTCCGAAAGGAGGTTATGTACATGTCACATGGTCCAGGCAGGATATTTTATCATTTACAAATGACTTCCGAAAACTCAGAGAAAAACCCGTAGAATGGTACAGGCAAGTCGAAAGGTTTGTGAAGGTTTCAAAAGCATTGTTAAAACATTTAGATGATTTGTTTGACATAGTCGTTCCTGCAGATTTATGGACAGAAAGTAAAATAACAGTAGATTGGCCCAATGATGAATACTCTAGAGATCCAAAGACAGGAGCTCCGTCAGATGATGTGATGAAAAAGTATATTCAGGTGATAACTTATTTGAAAGGCAAAAATAGACAGAGCAACCCATGACAAAGAAGAGTCGGTACATGCATACTATGAGCATCTTTTGTAGGTGTTCAAACAGTATAGTGGGTTGGAAAATATTGATAATAAGGACATGACAAATTTTATCTATAGTATTCCGGATTATAACCAGAAATATCTCAAATGATTAAAGAGCATACATTATATTGGCAAGCAAAGCCTATCGATGAGATTCTCAAGTATGCAAACTATTGTAGGGATGAAATAGATAATAGGCGAAAGAAATTATAAGAAAAGGTAATGTGGGCACAAGTTAAATTAGCATTACAGCAGGAACTCCAGTTAAGTCAGCAGGCAAATAATCAAGGGAGAGGGGAAAGTCAAGGTGAAGGTAGTGGGGGCAAGCCAAGAGGGAGAATGAGCAAAGAAGGGGCAAAGAAATATTTCCCTGTCACGGGTGCTGAAAATTGGAGCAGTGGAAAAACAAGTGTAAATTGATACAGATAATAATGTCCAAACTCAAAATTTAAATCCACAGACGCAGAATGAGGTGTCATTGAGGCAACCGCAATAGGTAATACAGAATCCGTTACCATTTGCCCCTATGCCAGATTTTGGGAGTCGAGCCAAATACAGTGTGGGCACTGGATTACAGGAGGGAAGTGGTAAGAAAGATATGGTAACACCACAGTTTCTTTTGCAAGACAACTTTTTGGAAGAATACAGTTAATGACGGTGCCTGAGAGGAGGAGGAGAGGAATGCGTACTTGGCTCATCATTACTATAGATCAGTGGACAGCAAGGTTGAGGGAAATTACATCACCTTCTTGTTGGACACTGGTGCTACCCGTTTTACTGTGAGAACAGCAGACATCCCAAACCTACCCCTCTCAGGAGATGTGATCCAAGTAGTGGGCGTTTCTAATGAATAGATTTGGACCCCTGTGACAGAACCAATGGAGGTACGTATTGGCAATTTTAAAGAAATGCACAATTTCGTTGTGTGTGATTCCAGTCCTGTAAACTTGCTAGGAAGGCATTTGTTGTGCAAAATGAATTGCACCATCTTTTTCACACCAAGTGGTGTTGAAATTCAGTCTCCAGATGAGGATGAAATATACAAAATCATGTTAGCCAAGCAAGAAACTGAAATTAAAAAGATAACCCTAAAAGATTTACCAGAAGAGCTGCAAAATGCCATAAACCCCAATGTGTGGGATTTTACTGGAAAGGAAGTAGGATTAATGGCAAATGTCGATCCACTAAAAGTGACAGTGAAGGAAGGTGCAGTTTACCCAAATACACAACAGTACAAAATGAGTCCAGAAATAGAAGCAGATGTTGCACCAGAAATAGAGCGTTTGGTTTAGCAAGGCATTTTAAAAGAAATAACGAGCAATCCATGTAATTCACCTATAATTGGCACAAAGAAACCAAGTGGAAAATATAGGGTAATCCAAGCCCTGAGGAAAATTAATAGAATTGTCGTCCCATGTTGCCCAGTAGTCCCGAATCCAGCAGTGATTTTGTATCAGATACCATGGAGTGCAGGGTGGTTCACTGTAATTGATTTATGCCGTCCTTCTTCTCCATCCCGTTGCACCCAGACACTACATTTATATATTTATATTCTCCTTTAAATTTGACAAGCATGTGTATGTTTGGAATTGTGTTACTCAAGGGTACACTGAGAGTCCATCGATCTTTAACCAGATTTTGAAAAAATGTCTTGAATCTCTGGTGCTTCCTGGACAGTCTGTTTTTGTGCAGTACATAGACAACTTACTGGTTGCATCTAAAACACAAAGTGACTGCATTATTGACGCAATTGCATTGCTGAATCATCTGGCTGAATAAGGACATAAAGTGTCACCTGAAAAATTGCAATTTTGTACCATATCTGTCAAATATCTGGGACACCAAATAGAAAGAGGGGTCAGAAGAGTGACTTCAGAGAGAATCAAAATAATTGGAAACATGAAATTACCTTAGACCCAGAAAGAATTCAGAATGTTTCTCAGAGTTGTGGGTTACTGTAGGCAGTGGGTTGTGGGATTTGCAGCCCTAGCTAAACAATTGATTCGAATGACAAAGAAACGAGCCAGAGATCCAGTAGAATGGGATAATGAAAGCATGACTGCTTTTCTAAAATTACGCAACCGCTTATGCGAAGCCCCAGCTTAGGGATGCCGGATTATTCAAAAGTATTTGCACTATTCTGTGATGCAAGAGACAATTGTGCTCTCTCAGTTCTTACACAGACACATGGCCTAATGCGACGTCCTGAGGCATACTTTTCTGGCACGTTGGACCCAGTGGCATCTGCCATGCCAGGATGTTTTAAAGCTTTAGCTGAAACTTGCATGAGCTTAGAACAAAGCAAGTCTATCATATTGGGACATCATGTGACAGTGCAAGTCCCCCATGCAGTCGTGATTTTGCTGACGCAAACCCGTACGCAATACCTAACTCCTAGCCGTCTGACTGAGTATGAGCGAGTCATTCTAGGTGCAGAAAATGTGACATTAACCAGATGTACTGTCCTGAATCCAGCAACCCTGTTGCCAAATTCACATTTTGAAGAAGTAAAGTAAGAAGTCGAACATGATTGTGTCGACCTCACAGAACACAGTACCCAACCACGTCTCGACATAAAGGAAGAACCACTAAAAGATCCAGAACATGAGCTATTTATAGATGACTCATGCATGTGACATGAGGAAGAAGGATTTAGTGCTGCTTATGCTGTGTGCACATTGGCTGGCATAGTCGAAGGATGTATGACGGTACGACGCGTACCGTCACAACGCGTGCCTTTACAACGCTTCTTTAACAACGCAAGTCGTTACAACGACTTGCGTTAGGGGGCGCTGATAGTAAATAGCATAATTTACTATTCTAACACCAATCCCCGTGAATACTAGGGAAGGTGTTGGAATAGTAAATATACTATTCTTTATCTTCTAGCGCCCTCCAGCGCAAGTCGTGGTTACGAATTGCGTTGTAACGGACGCGTTGTAAAAGTACTGCGGGGTAAAATCCGCGTCGAAAAGGATGTTCCCCATAGTCGAAGCATCCTATTTACCAGGAGTCTAGTATGCACAAGTAGCCAAATTGATTGCTTTAATAAAAGTCTGCAAACTTGGGAAAAATTGGAAAGTAACCCTTACCCTGACAGTCAGCAGGGTTACGGGCTTGTGCTTGACTTTGGTCAGCTTTGGTGAAAGGGAGTTCATGACTTCTTCAGGAACCCCTATTAAAAATGGACAAATTATAACAGAATCACTTGAAACAATTCAATTACGAAAAGAAGTGGCTGCAGTCAAGTGTGCTGCTCACAAATCTATGAATGACAAAGTGACAGCCGGTAACCGTTATGCTGACCAGGTTGCCAAACATTGTGCCAAGTATAAAATGGCAGTAAACAAGAAAATCAATGCATGTGGAATCAGCTGCCAACTTATGCTGCTAGAGGGCGTAGGAACATGGGAGGAAGTGAGAGATCTACAAAATGTGGATGCTTGCTCCTATGTACCACGGGAACACACACATAGGTAGAGACGCAATGATAAGACTGTTAAGACAGGATTGATTTAGCATGAAGTTCCGGAGCGTAGCAAAGAGTCTTTGCCAGAGATGCTTAATTTGTCAACAAATGAACCCTGGTAGGAAAACTGTAGTTTGCTCCGGGAAGATTGGAAAAGCAGAAGGTCCATTCATAAGACTGCAAATTGATTTCATTCAGTTACCTTCTTGTCAAGGATTAATATATGTCCTTGTCATTGTTTGCCTATTCTCAAAATGAGTGGAGGCTTACCCGACCAGAAGGAATGACAGCTTAACTGTAGCTAAACTCTATTGAGAGAGCTCATTCCTAGGTTCGGTTTTCCAGTAACGATTGAATTAGACAGAGGGTCTCATTTTAGTAATGAAATAATTCAAAATGAGCAAAAGCTGCACCATGCATACCACCCAGAGGCTTCTAGAGTGGTAGAACAAATCAAGGGCACAAACAAGTCAAGATGGGGAAAGATGTGTGAATCCACTCAAGTAGAGTGGCCTAATGCTTTACCTCTTGTTCTGATGGGACTCAGAAGCATTCCAAACAAAATTACACGTTTGAGTCCCCATGAGATACTCATGGGAAGGGCAATGAGGCAAGCATGTGTACCAGGACACAAGCTGTTAAATATATCTGATGATTTGGTATTGGAGTACTGCAAAGAGCTGGCTGACCAAGTGCATTCTATCTCTCACCAGGTTGGGGAAGACGTGGTGGCCAGACAATCGACTCCAGCACATTATTTGAATCCAAGCGATTGGGTAGTGATAAAAGATCACACCCGAGAGTCATGCCTACCACCCAGGTGGGGAAAATCACATCAAGTAATACAGGTTACCACCACATCTATGAAATGTAAAGGCACACCAAACTGTATTCATGCAAGCCACACTAAAAGAGTGACAGAACCTGATGAAGCAGAGGCTGATGATTGCACAGCTGAGGGGTCCCAAGAAATCGATCCTGAAGTAGCTGATGAGGAACAATCTAGCACCAGTCAGGATGAGTGGAGTCCTTTAGTTGACATACCTGAACTAATTGTGAGAACAAGAAGTCAAACATATTTAGACAGACAGAGTGATAGTGAGGATGAGTCAGGAATAGAAGAATGCACACAGATTACATAAATCAAAGCCAATAGGAAAAAATAATATACTCAGACTGACAAAACCCCCACCAGAACTCCCGAGTCTGAGGAGGGGCAGATAGGCACTAGAGAAAACGCCCAGGCAGAAGACAATCCAAAAATTGAAAGACCTGAGCAGGACCAGACAGGTATAGGAAAATTAGTTCAGGAAGAAGAAGGAGAACAAAGCCAAAGTTGAAAAAATCCAGCACACTCCTGAATAGGGTCAGACTAGTGTACCCAGCCCAGCCAGGCAGAAACAGCAAAAAGAATAAGTCCTGGACAAGGTCAGATAGAGAGGAATTCAGAAGATGACAAAAATGAAAGTGTTCCACGAGTTAGTGAAAATAAAAGGACACTTGAAGAAAATAAAAGCACAGTCCCAGCTAAAAGACTCAGAAAAGGCGATGCTTGGCATTGTATTATCAAAAGATTAAAATATTGCCTTAAAACAATAAGTAAAGAACTAGACCAAGTAGATGAAGTAATAAGTCAGTCTGGATCATCCACAGAGAAACCCAGAAGGACAAGTCCACGATTAAAAAGACTGAATAATAAATTCAAAGGTCCTGAATGGACATGCATAATTCTCGAGGATTTTGAGAATTTGGAAATCAGTGATGAAAGTGATGAAGAATTAATTGCTGATCAAAGTGACGAAGAAGTGAGACCAACTTGAAAAATTAACTTCACTGTTTGTATTCTGTGTAAAAGTTACAAAGAGGGATTAAGTCTCCTTAGTCAGAAATGGCTGATAATAGAGCTGCTGGAAAACCGAAAAGAAATTGTATAAAGACCTGTTGTAGAATATGCATAAGTAGTATATTGATTGTGCTCACAGCGTGGTTAGGACTGACAATAGCCATCCTATACTCAATGAGTGAGAATAGACAGAATGACGCTAGTGCACATGGAAAGTTAGCTATTCTGAAGCAAAGCAGAGTAGAATTAGAAGCACCAGATGAGGTAGAATTACATCACAGTATAAATAGAAATGAGACAGATTTAAATGTATTTGCTATTCTTTTAGTGCATTATGTAGAAACAATGGAAATTAGTGACTACTATGTTTGCATGACGTTACCCACATCAGTAGCAGAAGGAGTAACATATCATCATTTACCATTGACATGTTGTATTTCATGTAGTGTTCTAGCTAGTTTGTTTTACAGAACTGGAAATTTACAATATTATTATTCTAACATAGATGTGTTGTTTTCTGAAATTCCTATACGTGGAAACATGAACCCTGTCCTTAGTAGTAAAGACTCACAGTTTATGGCTGAATTTTTCCTAACAATGAAAACAATTGATATAGCAGAATCACATAAAGACAATCTAACATGTAGAATACATGGAGAAGAGTAAATATTTTAGATTTTAGTAGAGAAAAGGAGACAGGATTTCTATAAGAAGGCCACTAAACCAAAACTCCAGATACCCAAATGGGCTGAAAGGGAAGAATTCATTGCAACTGGCAAGACTTGTGCTGCTATGTCTCTAGACTTTGAAAAGAAGGGGAAAATCTGTCTCCAAGGGTTAAAAATAACATATAACAGTATATTCATCGGTTCCAGTGAATGTGAACACAATTTCCTGATAACTAGTGATTGGGGACTAAAAGGGGGAACTGATCCAGTATTTCCTGTAGTTTATTATGTTTGTGGAAACAAGGCGTTTTTTAGACTACCTGATCATTGGTATGGAAGTTGCTATTTCGGAATAGTCTTCCCAAAGATATACCATGTAAAAAGAATCACTGGAAGCAATGAAGAAAACACTGGACTAACACGAAATAAAAGAGCTAGTTTCTCAGAAACTGTAGGTGATATATTTAGTGCATTGATACCTCGCCTGGGAGTAATTCTGAACACACAAAGAAATTGTAGATTGTCAACAGTGGTGGATCACTTATCGACTGACACTTTGGGAGGATTTCTATTGATCAATACTGAATTAGTTGCGATAAGATCTATGGTTTTGCAAAATTGACTTGCTCTTGATATATTATTAAGCATGGGCGGAAAATCCGTTCCGCTCGCCGATTTTGCAGATTTTCGGCAAATTCGCAATCCGCGAGATTCGCGAATTTCCGGCAAAATCCGCGAGCGGAACGGATTGGGTCAAAAGTTGAAGCTGACTTTTGTAACTATTTTAGAATGGCGCCGGCAAGCTGCCAGCAAGCTGCCAGAGCCATTCTAAAATAGTTACAAAGTCAGCTTCAATAGGAAGCACTAATAGATAAAGTAAAGCAGGTGCTCGAGTTGAAGCTCAAATTGAGTTACACAATCATTAATCACCCCAAACTTGGGGCGATTAATGATTGTGTAACTTAATTTGACCTTCAACTCGAGCACCTGCTTTACTTTATCTATTAGTGCTTCCTGTTGAAGCTGACTTTGTAGCTATTTTAGAATTGCGCTGGCAGCTTGCGGGCGCCATTCTAAGTGGGGCTGAGGGCAGAAGGGCACCAAGTGGGACAGAGGGCAGAAGGGGACAAAAAACGAGTGGGGCAGAGGGCAGAAGGGCACAGAAACTAATGGGGCAGAGGGCAGAAGGGGACAAAAACGAGTGGGGCAGAGGGCAGAAGAGCACAAAAACGAGTGGGGCAGAGGGCAGAAACAAGTGGGGCAGAAGGCAGAAGAGCACAAAAACGAGTTGGGCAGAGGGCAGAAGAGCACAAACACGAGTGGGGCAGAGAAAATAAAAAATCCGCAAATTCGCACAAATTCGTGAATTTCGCGGATTGCGAATTCGCAAATCCACAATTTGCCCATGCTTATAGATTATTGACAAAAGAGGGCGGAGTCTGTAGAATGTTGAAGGCACAACATTGTTACACTTACATACCTGACAAAAGGTATGTCAAAATATTACACATCTGGAAGAGGAATTGAACCACTGGAGGTTGATGTGCATGGAAGAGACTAACGGATGGTCTTTTCTCTGTAGGTAGTTGGTTTTCTAATGTAAGAAAAAGTATTGTAAAATACTAATGCCATTAATGGAAATAGCTCTAATGATTTTAGTGATAATGATTTGGTGCATATGCTGCAGAAACAGAAAGTGGTATGCAGTAAACAATAACGCGAAGAAAAGAACATTTGATGAAATTCAACTTGAAGAAATGAAAGGGGATATTTACAAAAGAAGGAAAGGGCTTCAAATGAAAAGGGAAAGAGGAAATTTTAAAGTAATAGAAGAAATAGAATTGGGAGAATGCTAAAGTTGGCATCTGGTTCCATAATTTGTGATGGTATAGAATACCATCAAAGAGGGGATTGATGGAGCAAGGTTTCCTATGTGAAGAAACTTGCTTGGACTCAACCCCCTCGAAATAACATGTAACTTATTAATCAACATGTTTTGTATTATTAACAATTGCATTACAGGACATTTCTAGCATCAAGGGGAAGCTTGTAAATGTGCTTTTACTAATAGTAACTCGAGTGTCCTAATATGGCCGCCAAAAACGCAGGAACCTTTCTGCGCATGCGTCTGGTTTTGGTGGGAATTCTTGCAGCTGCACACTAGTATTAAAGATGGCAGCTTCATGATTTACATACTAATGCACATACTCCTGCTCGAACTAAACTTTGTATGTCGTGCTTAACTTTTAATGCTATAGTTAAAATAAAATAATGGGGTTAGAGTAGAAATAAGTGGTATACAGTGCACTCATTTATTTTCGCTTTCTAACATTTCTCTCATTGACTTTATTGTTAACTTGTATTTGGGCCTGAAGTGTGTCTGAAAACTCCATGTTGAATCTGCTGTGCATGCGCACTCGAACAGTGATAACCTTGAAGCCCCGGCATTGAAAGCTTGCCAAAGCCAATTCTACCCCGAGATGCGCTTGGGAAACTCACCCCATGACCTGGAGAGAGGAAAACAACTTGGTAAATTTGTTAAACATTGTACACTAAATGAAATAAAAGTACTGGGCAGAATAAAAGTTCATGGGAAAGTAAATTATGGTCGGGAATATTGAGCAACTTTGTTAAATAGAAATTATCTCATACAGGTATGGTGTGATGACCTCTACTCACCTTTCTGACCAACCAAATGAAGGGAATACACTAATTTGCGACACTGGGGGGGTGGTACATCCCCTGCAAAATGGTATAACTAAGGTAGGTTCAGTTAGTTAGATTGTCCGACTTGTAACAGACCTGTCACTGACCCAACGTATGCTGAAGGAGAATCGAGAGCAGAGGGCAGGTCGAGCACTCTGACAGAAGAATCAGGGTTTTACTGAGGGAGAAGAATCGATCTGCCCAGTCGGGGTCCGCGTGTTAGCCGTAGCGAGGGGTGTGACACGGGCATTGCACTTAGCTGAGGTTACCTGTCCTATCCTGCACCCGTCCTGTCTTGATCCTGTCCTATACTGTTGGCACATGATTAGCGGGGAGCCTTTTTTTGTCCCAGCCCTTGGCCAGGGTTGGTCCTCGCACCATTCTAGGTAAACATAATCTGATTGGTATCTCCTTGTATTGTTAACCTTTCTCACCCTTCCCAGGAACCAATGCCTAAAGGTATATCATTAAAGTCTTGCAGAATTATTGCTTTAATAATTATTTTCTTACTTGAAAAGTCATTAATTTCACTACTGTGGCTGTTGACTCACAAAATATTGCATAAAGTGTTTAAAATTTACCTGAGTCTGTGGTTATTTCATGAAGGTAAATGTTATTCTCTACCTATTATTCTAACTCCCTTGATCCTTAGATTTAGGATTTAGAGCACAAGTGACAAGGATTTGGTAAGTCATGGTGTACAGATATAAGTCCTAAAGGTGAATTAAAAATTCTGATAGGCAGGAGGTCAAGTTGTAATTACCGGTTCAAAGTGTGAATGTTTATGGGCCCAGGTGAGTATGGTAAACTGAGCTGGTAATCCCGCGCCATCACCACCGTGTTCCCACTTGAAAGATATTGGGGCATATGCATGAAAAGAGTCCTTAATAGTGATTTTTTGTGAATCGCTATTTAGGACTCACAAACTGCTATGTAGGTAGGAATCACAAAACAGGGAATCGCAAAGTTTGAGATTCCCTACTTTGCGATGGCCTTTTGGGATGATACATCCCAAAAGGCCTTCACCCATTTGCAAACGGGCCGATTCTGAGAATCGTCCCGTTTGCGAACGGGAATTAAGTTTCATACATATGCCCCTATGTCTCTTCCTGGTGTCAGGGAACTCAAAATACACCTGAAATGTATCCAAATATAAGTGGGTAATTTCTGGCAAAATTTTGTCTATTTCTAATATAATGTTGACACTGACCTATTTATGTTAAATTTTAATGCATGCACGACTAATCATGGCATAATGAGAGTTACTCTTGCACTACTGTGAGTATGATTGACCTAATTGTGGTCTCAATCACAAATTCATAGCCCTTTTTGGAATGAATTGGGGGTTCTTAGCATTAAAGTTGGCAGCAATGACACAATTGTGGCTTTGACATAGTGGTGGACATCTCTGACATAATGCTGGCATCTTTGGAATTGTGGTGGCCATCCTAGGCGTGTGATGGTAAAACCTGTCTGTGAAACATTTGTGCTTGGAAAATCACAGGCTGAATTTTACAAATCAGGCATAAAATCTGATTTTTAAGGCAAGCATTTTTTTTTATAAAATAAAAGATTTTCTTTGACTATAGTAACCCAAAATGGAAAGGGCATATTCGATAGAAAAACATATAATTTGAGAAACAGATATGTTGAAGTTTGAAACTAAATGATGGAAAATTCAAAACATATTTAAGCCGCCCTTTAAATGATAGTTCATACCACATTGTTGAGATTCATAATGTTTGGTATTTCCTTTGCACCAAGGGGCACTTGCTGCCGTGTCTATTATTTCATTAGTCATATGAAGGCATTTGCAAGACTTTGCTGCTAATAACTCTGTCTTATGCGTTGGAGTATTTAGTGTTCCATAAATCATAAATTGGTGTTCTAAGAATTTTAAATATCGGACAGTCAAAATATTGTATCCAGACTGTAGACTACCACAATATTATCAAGTTAAGTATGTATAGGTAAATATAGTTATATTTACATTCCTAACTACTCTGCTATTTTTATTCAAGACATATTATATATCTTCAAGTCGCATAGATGTGGAAATATATCAACCTTTATGATATTATATTAGTCTGTATTCTTGATATGCTATTTTGTCTTCACTCAATATTGTGGCGTATAGCTGGGTGGTCAATATTAGTATTCCTGCAACGTGTAGTCAATATTGTGATTGTCTCTGGTGTGGTCACTACTTCAAGAGTTGTCAAAATCAATAGTAGCTCAGGACAGTTTTCACTGATCAGAAGTAGCTCTTGTTTTAGAAAGGATTGGAGAACTCTGGTCTAGGGTCATGACAATGTGGGGCTTCTTTCGTAAATGTTTGCCTATGGGAGAGACTCCCAGGCTCCTTACCCTCCCCCTTATGTCCTTGGAGGTGACGGAAAGGCTCCTGGATCGTGTTAACTTGGGCTCCCTTTTAGATCCTTGTCCCCTTAAGGAGTTAAAAGCCTGTCAAGAGATAGTTACTCCCCTCTTCACTAAAAGTCCTGAATGCTGCTATCTCGGAGGGATATATCCCTCGTCATGGAAGATGGCAGTGGTGAAGCCTCTTTTGAAGAAACCCTCTCTGGATCCTGGGGAACTGAAAAACTAGAGGCCAATTTCCTTGCTTCCGTCACTGCCAAGATTTTGGAGGCCTATCTTAATCCCCATCTTAGCACTTACCTAAAAGACCACTAACTTCTGGATGGCTCCCAACATGGCTTTAGGAGTCACCACAGCACGGAGAAAACCTTGATGGTTGTCTTTAACAACAATCGGACTCAGGTGGATGCAGGCCATACCAACCTTCATGTGCTATTCAACCTCACTTCAGCCTTTGACACTCTATCTCCTCACAGGCTGGTGGCTCGCCTTGGAGAGATGGGTGTCGGGGCTGCTGCTCTGGGGCTCCTTGCCTCCTTTCTTGGTGAACGGGCACAGATGGTGAAGTTGAGCAAGTTTTATTCAGCCCCGTATCCTTTGCTGTGCGGTGCTCCTCAGGGCTCCTCTTTGAACCCAACACTTTTTAATATATATGTGGCCCGCTCGCAAATGTGGTGAGATGTTTTGGGCTTGAGGTGTTGTCCTATGCAGACGACACCCAAATAATGGTTTCTATAACACATAGTGTAATGGACTCTACCCTATATTTTAGTCGCTGTATGCGGGCAGTGTCCTCTTGGATGACAGGGAACTTTCTGAAACTGAATGGAGAGAAGACTGATGTCCTGATTTTTGGGAGTAAACAGGACATCTGGTCCAGTGACTGGTGGCCGGACACACTTGGTGTTTGTCCCTGTCCAGTATCTCACCGGAAGAACTTAGGGGTGATTGTGGGCAACGCTCTCTCTCTTGACCTTCAGGTCAATAGTACTGTCTCCACCTGCTTCTGGATCATTAGGATCCTTAGAAAATTCTATCACTACCTCTCCTTTGAAGCGCGCAAGCAGACCGTCATCGCCTTAGTAACGTCCAGATTGGACTATTGTAATATCCTGTATTTCGGCATTGGTAAAGGCCTTGTTCGTCATCTGCAAATGGTGCAGAATGCTGCGGCCAGGCTGGTATTGAATCTTCCTAAACATCACTCAGTCACGGCCTCGATTAAGCTTTTGCACTGGCTGCCGATGGACCGCAGGATCCTTTTTAAGACCCTATGCCTGACTCACGAAGCCTATTATGGCTCTGGCTCAGAGGGCATTAAGTCGATGGTCCATCACTGTGTTCCTAGTAGGCCGCTTCGGTCCTCGGACAAAAAACCTACTGATAGTTTCTAGGTTTAAGAAGGCTAAATGGGGTGGCAGAGTCTTCTCGATGGCTGCACCCAAACTGTGAAGCTCCCTCCCAGAAGCACTTTCTAGTAAGGCAATTTCATTGCACGCACTGCATCGCATTTGGCGATGCAGTGCACGCAACGAAATTTGTTTTATTTATTTTTATGTTTACTTACCTGTAATCAGCTGTAATCCATAGCTTACTATCCCCCACCCTGCCCCTCCTCCTCCCCACGTCACCGCCCATCAGCAGCTTCCACCACCGATCACTACTGATGGGACTACAGAAGAGTCTCTTGACAAAAGAAACATTGCTGATGCAGAAAAAGTTCAAAAATCAAAAACTGGACACCTACCTGTTAAAATGAACTGGAGTTTGGGGAGACTCCTACAACTGGAAACCATGGAATGATGTTTAGAAGATAAGAACATTTTTACCAAGGTATTTTTTTGCAACAGCTCTTGCTTCTACAAGAAAGGAGAAGATTTTCTTGGTAAAAGCATCTTTTCTAAAAACCTCTCTCCGCTCAACAAGTTACGTTGGGTAAGTTGCTTTGCTTCAATGCTAAAATTCGAATGTGTTATTACCCACTCTTGTTTTTTTTTTTGAGGCACAAATTCAAAACATTCTTTGATCAATATGTTCTAATCCTTTTTCACATCTGACCTTCCTTAATATGCATTGAAATACATGAGATTCTGCTATCCCGGTATTTCAATTTTTTTTGTAATCGCACCTTGTGATCACTCAGTTGCCAATTATAAAGAAATCCCGCCAGAAGTCACCTTTACAGTTGAGTCCTAGCATCACAATGTCTACTGCGAGAACCAGCAGATGAGGTAAAAGGCAGGTCAGGACACTGGTCAGCTGTTTAAAGCAATACATCTCAACTGTAAGAAATTGGGTGAAGGGTTGAGGGGGTGAACCCCACTCAATCAGGAACCACAGTACTTCTCAGGGTGATGCCTCAAGCAAATACCAAATTAACCTGTGCTCAACCCTCAGATAGCTTGGCACAGAGCAGTCAGGCTTAACTTAGAGGCATTTTTTAAAGTATTTGTGCCACATTTCAAACAATAACACAGTGAAAACATACAATAAAAGAATCCCATGCCAGATTTAGAAAAATAGAGTGAATTTTAATAAATAACAAGCTTTGGCATAGCCAATAGGTCTCGCCTTTGGGCCCTTATAAGTATTTAGTAACGCAGCACAATATCCTTGGTACAACAACATCAACTGTTGCATGGCTAAACACTTATAAGGTCCCAAAGGCGAGACCTATTGGCGATGCCAATGCTTGGTTTGTTCTTTCAATGTGTGGGTTTCTAGAGAGTGGACCAGGCTTCATGGGCATTGGAGCACAACACAGGAAATTGGCAATTACGTACTGAGATACTGGCAGCAGACAGATGAATTGCTTCCCTGGGGGAGAGTGCTGCAGGAAGCACCCAGTATTTATTGTATGTGGCCAGGGCTGCCTGGTGTGTCTAGATACACAGGCAGGAAATCCACAACTCCTAAAAAGGAACCTGTCTCTTGTAGTTGAGCACTCGAAGAACGGATTTGAGCATAACAAGGACTGTATTGTTGTAAAACCATCCATGCATCAGGTTTGGCCTTCATACGAAACAAAAGGACCTCCTTAAAAATCACAGGCAGGTGTTTGACAGTCAGCTATGGCCACAGCTGGCCTCTTTCACATTACACAAGCACTTTTGGGCTCAAATAGTCTTGTATTTTACAATGGAGTGTAGTTCTTCTTTCTGGTGAAGGGTGTTGCTTTGTATCCTTTGGGTTTTGGGGGTACCTTATGCTGCACTGGTAATGATTCTGTGATTAACTAGGCCCCAGATCCAGTGCCTCACTATGCCTCCCATTCCTGCGGATGCGCATGTATGCACCCGTTTCTGCTAGTCGAAGTCTGTCTGCTCTATCACAGACCAAGCGGTGCAAAATGATGACTGCAAAACCCCCAGAAAAGAAAGATAATATGCAGGATGCACAAGCCAACACACGATGAAACCACCTGCATCATCCGAGCTGAGCAGTCACCATCCTTTCTGGCTCTCTGGCGAGAAAACTCCCCAGGAATTCATTGAAAGGGGCATTCAGATGGATGGTTAGAGACGGGAAGGCACTTACCAAACTGCAGAGTATTTCAGTGAGGCACGGAATGTGCATGATAGTGCCGCGGTGTGGGGGTTTTTAGAGCTACAGAAGCTGTGATTCCTGCTCATCCCACTTACCTGCTGAGAACAAAACCTTGTGCTTACCTAGGAGTGGTTTCTGCCCGATACGGAGGGATCAAGAGCGTGAGGATGCTATTAACAAGCTCATCTCCTAATGTCTTCCGGTGGTACATCCTTTTCCGCATGCGCAAACAGCCACCGGCCTTTGCATCAATGGAATAACTCCCAATAACTCCCCTGGGACTCACCCTGCTAAACCCCTGAAGCTCAGCAGCAGTTCAGCAGGGCAAGAGATCGCCATAGCAAGTGGGGTCCAGGCCTCCCCCACGCTGTTCTTACTAGACATATTCTATGGGCGGGCAGTATGTTTCAGTACACTATCTGATTTATCATAGCTGTGGAGACTCCATAGTTAGCTGGGACTTTGCATGTGGTATTAAACTGCCTGCTACTACCGCCACATTGACCCGAAACCATCTGATGGGGGTTTTCACACACATTGAAATAAATTCCCACAGGATCACCATGTTTGGGTAATAGGTATTCATGGTGGACGCGTGATGGTCTGTTTGCCCTGGGCAGGTTTGTAATCAAGTGCCACGCTTTCTGACTGTGCATGTATGTGGAAGGCGTCAAACGATGAGAGGAATTGGACATGGAGGAGGAGAGAGCTGCAGACAATACACAAGGATGAAATAGAGTGAAGGGGGAGAATGAAAGATTTATAGAAAAGAGAACGAAAACCATTGCATTGATCAGTGAGAATGCAAACATTGTCTCAGGGCAATTGCACGATAAGCACATACTTTCGTGAAACACCCGCACGTTGTAAAAGGTAGGCAGATTTGAACAGATAACCTTTAAGTATTGCCCGGCGTTAGTCGCCTCTCATACCACTCAAAATTATTAAACAAAGAGGCAGGCGCTGGAGACTGGAAGGCAGGAAACAGAAGTTTATTCCAACGGAGCAGAACACATCAGATCAGACATCAGGGTATCTTCTCGAGGTGCTCTAACCGCATCTCTGAGGCCTGGCCTCTTATACACAGGTTTATAGCTTTATTGCATGGAACAATCCCCGCTTCAAGCCCGTTCCCACACACATTTAGAGTAGAAGTCTCCACCCCGATCTCAGTAGGTAATGACTGTCGCGCAGCTGGACATTCCGCCGGTTCCCGGAATGCGTGCGGTTGATTGGATCTCATGGGGTGGGGGCTTTGATCAGTCGTAGATCCTTTGAAGTGGGGCAGCTTTCTACTGTAGGGGGCAATAAACTGCATCCGCAGGGCCAGGTGGTGGCCTGGGATCGGGCCGGACAATCGGGTACAGAGGAAGGGGGTTTATCAAAGGATGTGTGATCATGAAAGGGATGGAGGGGGATGTTAGCCGGGTACGGGATGTGGCTCCAAGGCAGGGCTGTGCTGAAGAGGTGGTTTATGGCCCAAGCATGTGAGAGCGGGGGCTGTCAGTGCGCGGGGGATGCTTGCGAGGTCACAGGGAGAGAGAGAGAAAGAGACGCGCTGGCTATCGGCAGTGGGCAGAGAGGCCATGGCATTCAAAATGGCTGCTACTTACGCGCACATATGAGCCTGAAAAGGGACCAGATGGCGCCGATAATGTTTACTCTGCAATCTAGATTTTAACAGTCCTCCCTTTTCAACATATATAGACAGCTTGTCAGTCTATGTCTATCCCCATTATATTTCGGACTTCTATTTCATACAAAGCTTTCATGCGTTCAGCTTCAAAGTCCAGAGTCTTAGGGCAGATACAGTTAGCAAAAAGTGAGCACAGGGGTGGCAAACATTGCATACCCAGGCAGAATCCACATATTACGACAATCGGTATCAGTATGATCATAAAAAACCTCCACCCCCAGTCCTTTACAGCACTCCAGAACCAACTCCCAAGCGACCATTCTTCTTGTTCCTGATGAACTTCTGAAGAAAGTCTGTGGAGGTGTTCAATGGCTTTGTAGACTGAGGGCGAATTGTCCGGTATGTAGGTGCAGCAGCTGGACCCAATGATACGGCATGCTCCTCCATGATCCGCTAAAACCACATCTAGAACTAGGTGGTTTTGAAGAGCCACCAGGTGGAGCGCCTGAAGCTCGGCTGTATTGTTTGTGAGGATGCCAGCTGTAATGTTCATTGTTGTTTCAACTGCCTGGGTCAAATGTCGGATGGCACGGCTGTTCGCCATCGGACCCCAGAGTGGAACAAGTCCCTTCATTGTGTCCAGGAACTGTGCTCCGGTGGAGTCGGCCTGCTCAATGTCTCTTGCTCGCTTTTGTCGGTGATGGTTTGCTGGAGCCACATAGGTCGGAGGAAGGATGAAGGCAATGTAACAGGTACCTCCCCAGCCTTTGGGGAGCCAGGTGTAGGCTTTCGTACCACAAACAAAGTACATGTTCGGAGAGGTGACAAAAGAGGGTGGATCAGTTGAGTGCAAAGTTCCAGTGATGCGGCAAGCGCTGTGGCCCACCAACTGTGTTCCAAGGCCTTCGATGCATACAAGGCCCTAGACATTGACGACAGATCAGTCAGGGTGGCAGCTGTTCGCTTCCGGAGGTAGGGGAAAGTGGGTCTGGCTGGGTTGTTGAACACCTGCATTTCAATTCGTTCCTTGGCAGGGATGTCCATGTGAATAGAGGCGGTGGATGTCAGAGGGCAAACAAAGGGAGCAGCAGTTCTTCCTGTTTTGTTCTGCCAGACCCCATGATAAAAGTGTGCCACAGTTCTGCTGGAAGTGGCATTATCCCTGTAACTTTATTGCAAGAGGATCAGCCAAGCAAGGCAGGAGCCATGAACGGAGAAAGGTGAAGGGATGAAGGGGATGGAATGTCCAGTGGCATGGGGTAACAACCCACCGATCCAGCAATTTGTGGTATTGGCGGCAAGGTTGTGTTGGTGCAGCAACTGCACGAAAGAGTTGTTCCAAAACTCCTTACGTCTTTCTCGGAGTTGAGGTGAAAGAGAGACCAGGTAGTGTTCTTTCATGGTGGTAGGCTGTGCAGTAGTTAGAAATGTCTTATGAGCTGGTGCGCTCTCTTCCACGATCCAGAGGGTGGTCATGAGGAGGAGGCAAAAGAGAAGGGTGATAAAGAGGGCAATAGTCTTTGAGCTGTGTATTTTGTCAGTCTTTGGGTTTCTGTAGTGGGTCTTCGGATGTCCGGTTGCTTATATCACCTTCGTGTCGGGTGCTTCCATCATCTCCGTATCGGGCGCTTCCATCATCTTCAAGGGGCTCGGTAGCGGGCAGAACCACAAACTTTGTTTGGCTTCTCTCCTGGCAGCCTGGGGTAGTGTTAGGCCACTGCTCTGAGAATTGTAACTTAGTCAGTGGTCTGCTTAGCCGAAGCTCCCTCCTTTCGTCGCAGGTTATACCCTTCTCTGGATGGCACAATGGGATCGGGGAATTCTGCCAGTTCAAGTGTCTCTGTATCAGGGTAACAGCTCAGGGATGGTCGGTCTTTGTTCAGGAGCTATTCTTGGGTGGCCACGTCTTCGGTCGTCGTCAGGGTTGAGGAGATCTTCTTGCAGTGGTGTGCATGCAGCCAATTTTGCTTCCCTTCCACTCAAAGAGCTGTTCGGGTGGTGATCAAAACTTGCCAGGGGCCCATCCACCGGGGTTCCAGACTCTTTGCACGCTGGAAGTCCCGGACTAATACATAGTCTCCGGGTTGGATGTCGTGTCCGGGGCCCCTGGAAGCATCAGGGATGGCCTGCAGCACCTGTTGATGGATAACAGACAGCGTTTTAGTCAGATTGTACAAATGGTCAGACATTAGGACGTCCGAGACGTCGTGAATGGATGTCAGTTTTGGAGCAGACCAGATGCTCATAGGCCGGCCGAAAACGACCTCGTAAGAGGTCAAATGGTGTTTGGTGGGGATGGAACGCATTGAGAGCAATGCCAGTGGGAGAGCGTGTGGCCATTTCAGTCCTGTGGTAGCCACTATCGTATCTAGTTTGAGCTTCAGCGTGGCATTGTGTCGCTCAACCAGTCCAGCAGATTTGGGGTGGAAGACTGCGTGAAATTTTTGTTTTACACCCAACCCCTTCAAGATAAGTTGGATAACCTCGGCTACGAAGTGGGGGCCATTGTCGCTCCACAAAATTCGACAAAGGCCGTAGCGATGAAAGAATTCTTTCAGTAATACCTTTGCAGTGGCAATGGCAGTGTTGTTGCGAGTTGGATAGGATTCCACCCACTTGCTAAATGCGCACACGACAACTAGTACATACTTCAGACCTTGGCATCTTTCTAGTTGGATGTAGTCCATCTGTAGGACTTCAAATGGATGATTGGGGACCCCAAACCCTCCCCGGGGTACTACAGTTCCTTTCCCAGGGTTGTGTTGCAGGCATATCAGACATTTTTGGACCAGACGTTTAGCTGAGTCTGTAATCTTGTCATTGTGCCAAACTTTGGAGACAAGTTCGGCCATAGGGGCAGATCCTATGTGTGCAGGGGAGTGTGCCATGGTCAGTATGGGGATCAGGTATGAATTGGGTAGCAACCATTTGTTCGTGTCTTTTGTCCGCCAGCAGCCTTCATCGTCTTTCAATCCCACCCGTGCCCATTCAGTCAATTCATGTGGTGAGCTGGCCATCTGGATGTCCCTAATAGTTTCCCTAGCGTCCGTTTATTTTTCGGCTTGTGACCTGGTCACATACATGCGTGTTATTGTCCTATTCTCGGCTGTGGTCCAGGCAGTGATGTCGGCCAGTGCATTCCCATGCCCAATGATGTCTGTCACCTTTTTGTGTGCCTGGCATTTAATTACTAAAGTATAAATTGGCCAGCAAGGGATTTCATTTATATGAATTTGCAGCACTAGTTTAGGACTTGTTGAGTAACAATCAAAGTACCTAAATTTGAGTTCAATCAGCGGCTGTTCGAATAAATTTAAAAGTTTCTAACAATGAGAAAGCACAGGATGTTACCACACTAACATCAAAAATAGAGTAAATGAATAATAAAACATGAAACCAGGATAGTTTTCTTGTCTGAGAAGTTATTATTTTTGCATTAAAGACAAAGAATAATTCTGTACACAAAATCAACGATAACATAAAGCAGGGTACATACAAAGATATATAATGGATATTAAAGGTACTGGTTACTTTTCCTATAATATATCCATGAAAACTGTCCAGACTGCTAAAGAGGTGACAACTTGATTTCTACTATTAATCAGGAGAAAATCAACAGTCGGTACAAATCATACAGTGCAGAATTGGACTATGTGGGTCGACGTTTCGGTCTTATCTTGATCATTTACAAGACCATCATCAGGACGGAATATTGATATATACAAGGTTGACCCTCTGTAAGAAAAACAACATAACATTACAGTGTATTCTGTTACTTTTAAATACTTTTAAATTCCTGGTTCACTAACTTAAAAACATTTGTAGTTACATCTTTATTTAGAAAAATTAGAGACAATCTAAAACAGTCGGTGTGGCGACTGGAGCAAGATAACATCATTTAACAATCGTAGAATTAAATTATTCCTAGTTTTTGTTTTGAGCATATGTTGGTTTACTCACTTTTTTATTCCAGCTCACGACACTTATAGGTTTAAGTGACGGCCTCAGCTAATTTCTTTAAGAAGCGGGCAATGTGCAGACTCAATTATGAGTATCACGCACTATTGGGGGAAAAAAGGTACTCTTAGTTTGTATCTTTCCTTTATGCGCTAGTACATATATATTTCATGTTTATCAGGGGTTTACCTTGTGCAAACAGCAGTTTTGCGAAAGACAGATTCTGGTGGTTTATTCAAATCGCGCTTCTTTTGCCAAGTATTCACAGTTATCTAAACAGAAAACAATTTAACCATGTTTTAGGAGATAACATATTGATTGATTCAAAGACTTCACGATATTTTCAAAGGTGTGGGGCACCCTGATAAAAGTATCTTATATTGTGTGTCTTTTTACTTTGACACCAGACTTATTATTGGCAGAAAAGGTTATACTAGCTATATTGTATATTTTAGTTATCATAATGCATATATACCAGCTGAGTAAAGAGGGGGTCAGTGCTTAAAGCCCCAAAACATGTGCTGTTTGTGAAACAAAACAGCGCAACCAAGGTGCTCATCTAACAGAAGTTTTTAGCATTGAATGGTAGAAAAAACGTCTTCTGTAGTGATTAGGACGCATTGCCGGCTAATACTATGCATAGACGTCTTGTGCTCCCAAAGTTACATCAGTTAGAAGTCTACAGAGGATGTAAACAAGAGTATTTAAGTTTATAACAAAAGAGCCCACGAGGCGTCTAACTGGCATTGAATGGTAGAAACATCTTCTGCAGTGATTAGGGCGCATTGCCGGCTAATATTATGCAAAGACGTATTATTCTCCCGAAGTTACATAGGTTCACAGTCTAAAATGTGTGTAGACAAGAATATTACGTTTACAACAGACTAGCGTCTAGCTATCCCACCATTGCATAGCATTTAATCAAGACGGGCATCGGTTCACTTACTTATTATAATCGCGGATCGTCAGCAACGAACAGTCCGGAGAGTAACAATGTTACAATTTACCGCTGTTTAAATACCGGTGTTGGTTCGAAGAAGAAATTGCGAGATATCGCGATGTTTTGTGTGGCGATTTGGAGAATCGGAATTGATTCATTTCACGGCGGCCATCTTAACACAGGTTCTAAAGTGTCATTGTTTATGCGAACAGAAGTGAAGAGTATCGTTTCTTATTTATATAACTTAATTGTGATACTACGGACGCTTCGTAGGTTAAATAGAGAATTATTTGGAAGTTCTTTGAATTATTAATTCCATATTGGAAACTAACTTGTTATGTCACTGGATTTTATCTGTAAGTCAAATATGAAAGTGACGTCGGGCAACAGAATATTATTCAATTGGAAATGTTGATAGGCCACTCGGGAAGCATTATCAACCGATGTTGCCTACTGAAGGTACAGAGGCTTAAGGTGCAGCCATTTTGGATTGGGAAAAGTCTTTGTTTTTTGGAAAAAGTTATCGTGTCTTTGGTTTGTTTTAGATTAACAGGAAAACGACCTTCTGTTTGAACATTATCACATTTTGAATAGGTACATTGGACTCTACAAAATAGATTACATATCTTGGACACACAGTATATGATTCTTACAAGGTCAAATATCACAGCATGCCTATCAGTGCTGTCACCAATGAGGTGCTCACATTCTAGTTAAGCCAAATGCACACAAAAAATAGTTTAAGTGGATACAGCATATATGGGTGTATATGGCTAAGGCAACTCAATATATTAATCAGGTTAGGCAAGCAAGGGTATGCCATTCTGTACATACATTTAGTCCATTGTTAACACTTTTGGCTACCTCAATCCAACGGTTCTCCTTAATAATTAGACTTTTCTCACAGTTTTTTTGTCTAATAGATGGTTTGATCACGTCTATCACCCACCAGATCATATCATTTTCTGAGTGTTTGGCGGAGGAGTAATGATCTACTAGGGGTGCATTTACCACTTTGCAGCGAATACGCGATTGGTGCTGGAGGATTCGCTGCTTAATCATTTGGGTAGTTTTCCCTATATACAGTTTGCCACATGGGCACTGTATACAATAGATTACATTGGTGGTTCGGCAGTTGGAGAAGTGTCTGATCGTATAATTGCGTGCATTGATTTCAAAAGTTTTGATGTTTTTAGTTGTTTTACACGCCAAACATTTGTTACATTTGTAGTGGCCCACGACCGGGGATAGCTGTCTCATATTATCCACTACGTTGGTGTCTTGTTTGTCATATGCATGCACCAAGCGGTCTCTGAGGTTTGGCCCACGCTTGAATGAGAACATTGGTTTTTCTCTTAGTTCTGGTAGCTCCTGCAGCAGGGACCAGTTTTTTGTTACGATCTTTTTTATTTTTTGACTATATGTCCCGAAGGTAGTCACACATACCAAGGGTGCCTGGTTAGTCTTGTTCCTCGTTTGTAGTAGACTTTCACGATCGTTGTACCATGCCCGTTTCATGGAATTTTTCAGAAGTTTGTTAGGGTAGCCTCTTTCCAATAGTTTATTCTTAAGGATTTTAGCTTCATGGAAGTAGTCACATCGCTTATAGCAGTTCCTACGCAATCGTAGGAACTGCCCAAAGGGAAGGCCATCCCGAAGTGATTTAGGGTGGTGACTGGTATACTTAAGCAAGGTATTACGTGAGGTGGGTTTTGTATACAACGTTGTATAGATTGTGTTTTCCTCACTTGCTCTGATTGTTAAATCTAGAAAATTCATTTCGTGGGCATGGTAGTCTAGGGTAAATTGTAAGTGTGGATTTCTTTGGTTGACCCATATATGGAATTGTTTCAGTAGGTCTTGTGTACCTCTCCATATAAGAAAAACGTCATCTATATATCTTAGCCAACAGGATATGTTGGCTAAGAAGGGATTAAGACTGTTATAGATGAACTCGTTTTCGAAATGATTCACATAGATGTTAGCTATGTCCGGAGCATAGACTGCCCCCATTGCTACTCCTTTAAGTTGTTGGTAGAACTTTTTTTCAAAGAGGAAAAAGTTTTGGCACATGGAGATTCTAATACATTCAGTTATGAATTCGCTCGGTACGACATGTGGTCTGTCACGACTGTCTAGGAGATTCGTGATAAGTTCTAGAACTTCCTCTTGTGGAATATTTGTATAGAGACTACTTATGTCCATGGTTACAAGATATTCCTCCTCGGGATTATAGCTGTGATTCTCTAATTTAGTGATTACACTGGTAGTGTCTCTGATATAGGTTTCTGTTTCGGTGACAAAGGGTCTGATGAAGACATCTGCGTATTGGGCCAAGGGTTTAAGAATTGAGTTACACCCGGCCACAATAGGTCTCCCTGGTGGTTTGGTGGCATGCTTGTGAATTTTTGGTAAGATGTATATGGCTGGCACAGTTGGTGAATCATTTATAAGGAAAGAGGCTTCCTTAGTGCTTAGCCAGCCACCTTCTAGTCCCCGGTCCCTCAGTTGCTTGATCTTTTTCTCTAGGGTGGGTGTCGGGTCAGATTTCAATAGTTTGTAATTCTCAGGTACAGAGAGTTGTTCCAACATTTCCTCCCTATAAGCTTGTCGATCCCAAAGTACCAAACCTCCACCCTTATCAGCGGGTTTGATCACTGTATCTTTAAGGGATTCAAGATTTTTGGGAGCTAGATGTTGTTCTTTGTTGAGGTTATTTCTACAGAAAGGTTGTTGAGTAAATAAAGTGTCAATTTCAATTAAGACTGCGCTTTCAAAGGTCAAGATGTTCTTTGAGACCATATTGTTCATCGGAAAGAAGGTTGATGGAGGATGGAGACCAGTGACGTTCTTTTCCGGGATACTTTCTTTGGAAGCAAAGAAGTTTTTCAATCTAATTGTTCTGAAAAATTTGTACAGTTCACATTTAGTGAGAAATTGATTGTTTCTGTAGGTTGGAACAAAAGATAAACCTGATGCGAGGACAGATGTTTCAGCCTCTGTTAGGAGGTGATTTGACAGGTTAAATATTGGAATGGTCGAAGGGCTGTCTACCATTGGTAAAACTGGTTGCGGGTTTGTCTTTGCCCTGGAGTATATTGATTCCTGTACCATCCTCGTTTCGCCCCTCTGGGTTTCGGAGGTTGCCCTCTCCCTCTCCTGTTGTCCTGGCCTAAAAAAGGGCGTGAAGTTGAGGGCTGTTGGTCAAATGCCGGTCTGAAGTGACCTGTTGGTGGTTGGTCGCCGTCAGACTCTGAACCAGTTTCAGAAAAAGTAGTTCTTTTCTGCTGGGGTTGGTTGAGATTTTGACCTCTAGGGTTGTTCTGAGCCTGGTAGAAGTCTTTGTTTAAGTAGGGATATGTGATTTCCTTATTATATTTACGAATATCCTTCTGGAGTTTATCTGTTTTTCTCATAGAGTTGAATTCTTCAAATTCTTTGATTGTTTGTGTTATTTTATCCAGAAGAATTTTTGCATTGGTGATGTTTGAGTCACTGTTGATTTTATTTTCAAGTGTCTCAATCTCTTTCAGAAGTAATTTGATTTGTTTCGCCGCAGTCTCAATGCTAAGCACCATCCACGTGCGTGAGCATTTATTGGCTGCGTGGCTAAAGCTAACCTTGAATTCACCGTCTTCAGTAAAAATAATAGGGATATTGCGAATCTGTAGCCCAGTGGGAATAATATTAGCACTGAGACAATCTGTCAGAAACTTCGCATGGAGTTCAGTTCTGACTAATTTTTTCTTGAGGCGTTCTAGTTGGTTCAAGTCAGACTCAAGAGGTGAATTGACTGGTGTGCTTCTGTTCCCTAGTAGGGATGGTCCAGAGGCAATTTTTTGAATGTAGTCATCGGTATACGACAGAGTCTCGGCTTCAGACATAGACTTAGAGTTATTGCAAAGTCAAAAAAAGGGGGGGAAAGCAAATAAACTGTTCACTAACAGTTTTTACCACTTTGAAACAAATGGCTCACAGCAGAGGTTTTCTGCGCAAATAGAATGTTTCGGAAGGTGAGTAACCCAATATACCCTTGCGGGCTCGGGCAGAGTTTAGTAAAGTATAAATTGGCCAGCAAGGGATTTCATTTATATGAATTTGCAGCACTAGTTTAGGACTTGTTGAGTAACAATCAAAGTACCTAAATTTGAGTTCAATCAGCGGCTGTTCGAATAAATTTAAAAGTTTCTAACAATGAGAAAGCACAGGATGTTACCACACTAACATCAAAAATAGAGTAAATGAATAATAAAACATGAAACCAGGATAGTTTTCTTGTCTGAGAAGTTATTATTTTTGCATTAAAGACAAAGAATAATTCTGTACACAAAATCAACGATAACATAAAGCAGGGTACATACAAAGATATATAATGGATATTAAAGGTACTGGTTACTTTTCCTATAATATATCCATGAAAACTGTCCAGACTGCTAAAGAGGTGACAACTTGATTTCTACTATTAATCAGGAGAAAATCAACAGTCGGTACAAATCATACAGTGCAGAATTGGACTATGTGGGTCGACGTTTCGGTCTTATCTTGATCATTTGCAAGACCATCATCAGGACGGAATATTGATATATACAAGGTTGACCCTCTGTAAGAAAAACAACATAACATTACAGTGTATTCTGTTACTTTTAAATACTTTTAAATTCCTGGTTCACTAACTTAAAAACATTTGTAGTTACATCTTTATTTAAGAAAAATTAGAGACAATCTAAAACAGTCGGTGTGGCGACTGGAGCAAGATAACATCATTTAACAATCGTAGAATTAAATTATTCCTAGTTTTTGTTTTGAGCATATGTTGGTTTACTCACTTTTTTATTCCAGCTCACGACACTTATAGGTTTAAGTGACGGCCTCAGCTAATTTCTTTAAGAAGCGGGCAATGTGCAGACTCAATTATGAGTATCACGCACTATTGGGGGAAAAAAGGTACTCTTAGTTTGTATCTTTCCTTTATGCGCTAGTACATATATATTTCATGTTTATCAGGGGTTTACCTTGTGCAAACAGCAGTTTTGCGAAAGACAGATTCTGGTGGTTTATTCAAATCGCGCTTCTTTTGCCAAGTATTCACAGTTATCTAAACAGAAAACAATTTAACCATGTTTTAGGAGATAACATATTGATTGATTCAAAGACTTCACGATATTTTCAAAGGTGTGGGGCACCCTGATAAAAGTATATTATATTGTGTGTCTTTTTACTTTGACACCAGACTTATTATTGGCAGAAAAGGTTATACTAGCTATATTGTATATTTTAGTTATCATAATGCATATATACTAGCTGAGTAAAGAGGGGGTCAGTGCTTAAAGCCCCAAAACATGTGCTGTTTGTGAAACAAAACAGCGCAACCAAGGTGCTCATCTAACATTTAATTACAGCAAGTTGTTTGGGAAGGAGGACGCTTCAGTCAGAGCGGAGACTAGGTCTCCGTGCAGGATGGGTGTGCCGTGTGAGGTCAGGAATCCCCACTCCTTCCACAAGAGCCCGAAATGATGAACCACCCCGAAGGCGTACTGGTTGTCGGTGTAAATGTTTGCTGTTGTTCCTGCTGCTAGGATACACGCTCGTGTGAGGGCAATCAGTTCCGCTGCCTGTGCAGATCGTTGTGTGATGTGGGCTGTCTCTACTATAGTTCGGGTTGTGGTAACTGCATAAGCAGCTGAGGTTGTGCCGTCGGGGAGTTTGATGCAAGAGCCGTCTACCCACAGCTCTCCGTCAGGGTCTGGGAAGGCAGTGTCTCAGAGATCAACCCTACTCCTAGTCTGTTCGTCCGTGAGGGTCACACAGTCATGTATAGGGGACACATTGGGGTCGTTCTCAGGTAGGGACAACAGAGTGGCTGGATTCAGTGTAGTGCATCTTTTCAGTGTGATGTGGGGTGCAAGCAGAGTCAGTTTGTACCCAGTCAGTTGTGCGCTAGTCAGATGTTGCGTCTTAGTCTGGTGCAGGAGGGTGTCAACCGCATGGGGCACTAACACCGTGAGGGAATTCGAGAGCACGATCCCCTCACTTTGTCGGATAGAGACAGCGGCGGCAGCTACAGCTCGAAGGCAAGCATGCAAAACTCTGGCTACGGGGTCAAGGGTGGCAGAGAAGTAGGCACATGAGCGTTGCTTGGGGCCAATGGACTGAGTCAGGACAGACAAAGCGCACCCCTCCCTTTCGTGAGTGTAGAGGGAGGAGGGCTTTGTGTAATCGGGGGTTCCTAGGACGGGGCTGAACAAAGGGCATCTCGTAGTTCTTTGAAGGAGGATTGGCATTCAGGGGTCCAAGGGAGCGGGAAGGGGACATCTTTAGCCAGCAGGGAAAGTAGTGGTTTCACAATGAGGCTGAAATTTGGCAACCACTGTTGACAGAAGGAGGTGAGGCCTACCAGGGAGCGGACTTGTTTCTGGTTCTTAGGGACAGGGGTTTCTAGGATGGTCTGAATTCGGTCGGGTGTAAGTTTTCTCCCGTCTTTGGACAAGAGATGGCCTAGGTAAGTGACCTGGGGTTGGCAGAATTGCAACTTCTTCTTGGAGACCTTGTGGCCATTTTCCACGAGGAAGTGTAGGAGTTGGATGGTGGCTGTGACTGCAAGTGGAGTGGTGTTGGCCGCCAAAAGGATATCATCGATGTACCGTATCAACACCACTCCATCCGGTAACTGGACTGCGTCCAGCTGTCTCTTGAGGGCCTGGCTATAGATGCTGGGACTTTCAGTGTAGCCTTTTGGTGCTCTACAGAATCTATATGAGCGGGCTTTTAAGGTGAAGCTGAAGAGGTATCAGCTGTCTGGGTGGATGGGGATAGAGAAGAATGCGTTCTTGAGGTCGATTACAGTGAAGGTGGTGTCAGTGGAAGGAATCAGAGTCAGATTGGTGGTGATGTCTGAGACTACGGGGTACTGAGGTACAACTACTTTGTTGACCTCTCGTAGGTCGATGATGAAGCGGTACGCTTTCTCATCTCCCTCACCCTGCTTCTTTACAATGGGTAGGATAGGGCTGTTGCAAACATTGCTAACTACTCCTTCTACCACTCCTGCATCTATCAGGGACTGGATAATCTTTACCAATGCCTTCTCGCCCTCGGGCGATATCCAATATTGTGGAAGTTTTGGGAGTATTGCGTCCTGTCGAACAGTTACGCGCCCTGGGTCGATCATCATGCGCCCTACGTCTGAGTCAGTTTTGGCCCACAGATATAGACGCAGGGACAAGTCGGCATCAGTGATGGAAAACATGCGTCGGTGGGACAAAGTCTGAGCAGAGTCGGGTTGTCGTACAAGAAGACTCGAACTCCGTCTTGCGAACACCTAATAGTAGCTCGGAAATGTTTCAATAAGTCAAGTCCCATAATGGCATCGGGGGTGTTGGATGAGAGCAAAAACGTTGTGTCAGTGGTGTTATTTTCCAAGTTAAAGGAGATCAGTGTGGACAAGGGATTAGTGGAGGGCGTTCCATCAAAACCTATTGATGTTACGTGTGAGCCAGACAAGGGTGCCCTTGGAATCAGTCATTTAGATAACGCACTACGTGTTGCACCAGTGTCTACCAGAAATGGAGACTTTGTACCCAGGACCTTAGCGGTGACATAAGGACCTTGCTGGTCAACATAGAGCTCGACTGGATCCCTCCCTTGCCCTTGGCAGTCCTATGCGAAGTCGTGGGTGTCGTCGCAGTCAGATTGTTGGTACTGGTTCTGTCGGGGACGGTCAAATGTGTTCGGACTGCCTGGCCTGTCGTTGTTGGTGTCGTTCGTGTACCCTCGTCCCTGTCCTCTATTTCTTGGCCCACCCGCTACATCTCTTGTGTCCCTATTTTTGTTCATTTCTAACAGGACCGGACACTGGGACTTCCAATGACTTCCAATGACCAAATCCTTTGCAAAATGCACACTGGTTCTCATCGATGTCTTTACGTCCAGCGTAGTGTGCTGGTGTACGGTCTTTAGGGGGTGGATTTCTAGGAGCATTCGACTGGTAATTTCCTTTGTACTGCTCTCTTCCTATAGTCACCCCCTGCAACTGTGCGATCATCACCCTTTCCTTCAGGTCCTTTTTCTTTTTCTCAGTCGCCCTATCGTTCTCATTCTTTTGATGCTCATAGTACTGGGCCATCTGAAGGATAGCCGCAGGTTTGGAGGCCGCTCAACTACTCTCGCTAGTCTGTAGTTTCTGTGAGACCTCCTGCGACAGACCCTTGACATAATTCTGGACAAACAGATGATGTCCGGTTGCAGTGGTCATGTCCTGGCCACTATAATCGGAAAACACCGTCTCGAACCGGGAGAAGTATTCTGATACGTCTTCCTGGGGTTTCTGGTGGCAGGCCGTTACTATCGACCAGTCCACCTTTTTCTCTGGGATCAGGGTTTTCAATTTCTGCACAATCTTGTCTGGGAGGTCTAGAATTAATTTTAAAGGTTTCTGTCCAGGTTCTCGTTGTCTGTCTATGCCATCGAGTTGTGACCAGGTATGTCCGAACAGCTCAAGGTGGTCGACTTTCCGGATTTGCTTCCACACATCAGCTGGCAGACATAGCCCGAAAAACAAATCGATGTCAGCTAGGGTCATAATCGTCGAACCCAAGGCTGTGCCTAATTCAGTATAAAAGGCAGTGGGGTTCTTTCGTAAATCAGGCAAGGACTTTCGGAAAGTCAGGCTGTCTTGCCGATCCCATGGTTGGTAGACCCAGTTATAAACTACCCTCCCTCTTGCATCTTGGTGGTTAATGTCATCATGTGTTCCCTATCCTCGTGGGGGACCCAGTAGGGAGCGGCCTCCTTTATAGGCATCATCGTGTCAGTTTTCTCTGTTCGGGGTTCGGTCACTACAGGAGTCGTAGTTTTAGCTTCTAACCTTTGTTCAGTGAGGTGGCGCAAAACTTCAAGCGTACGCGTGAAGAGGTCCGTCACGTCACACTCACCTTCATCCCCAATGTCAACTTTCCTATACAGAGTTGTTAGGCTCTCAGGACCTTTGTCTTGGTATTGGTCCTCATAGGCATTGAGGGTGTGATAACAAAATCGCACAACAAAGTGTCGTCTGTGGCTATTGAAATATGGAGTACATATCCGTTTCGTATTCCTCACTCTCTTTTCGTTCCACCAATGTCTTCACTACCTTATCGATCCCTGCTCGTTTGTCTTTGCTTAGTCGGTTCATTCTAGTGGGGTCTTTCTTTCTAGCTTCAGGGTCATCTAATGTTACTGCTTGCACTGCGCTGAGTACAAGGGGCTCGGCCGACGAGGAGGCCGTGAGGACCGAGGCCCTGGCACTATTCTCACCTGTGCTTGGGGGCTGCGGGTGCTGCACTAAGGGTTGGGAAGGGGCATGTGGAGGGGGCATGTAGATGATTGGGAGACCTAGTAATAAATCATTGTTCGCTCGTTGTTTCGAGGGTAACTCAGGGTAGAGCGTAGAGGGTGTTCTAACGGGACATTGGCCCGATGTTTCAAACTCTTGCTTCTGCTTGGCTTCCTCTCTCTCCTTTATCTCTTCCTCTAACTTTTTGGCAGCTAGGTGAGCTGCTTTTTGTAGTTCTTTCTCTAATCTAACTTTGTTTCTCTTTTTCCGTTCTGCTTCTTTGCGCCACATGCCGAGACTATCAAGCATAGTGGGCGTTGTCTTATTGTTTCGAAGGGCTGTTTCCAGCACGTTTATTTTATCGTCATCAAAGGATCCTATCAGTGGCCACTGACTTTCCTGATCCTTTCTTGTATATTTGTGCCACAGCTTGCTATAGGCTACGGCGACTAATCCATATTTGGTGAACATGTCCTTATATGGGGTGCCTTCCAGTGGAGCTGGATGGTTCATCTCTAATAAGCGGTCCGGGCTGAACCAACTACCAATCAGTGGGGAGAAGATAGGCATGACAGATTACAAAAGGGGGACAAAGGTCCGCACTACCTATCCTTCACTACTTGCAAAGACTAGACAGAATATTTCTATTCTACGTTATTTGCAAACAGAGAATATCTCAAAAAGAACCAACTTCGAACAATCAATGTTCGGACACTCAATCAATCAGTGGGGAGAAAAATAGGCACGACAGATTACAAAGGGGGACAAAAGTCCGCGTTACCTACTCTTCACTATCTGCAAAGGAAGAGAAAATATTTCTATTCTTCCCCGTTTGCAGGCAGAGAATATCTCAAAAACAATCAATGAGCAATACTAGTATTTTCAAACAATCAAACAATCGTTTTGCAATTTGTCGTGTTACTGTAGCGATCGCCACCGTCGACACAGCCAAATGCAAAAGATTCCGTACTGAACTCCCCTTACGGAAATACTACAAGTCCCAGAAGGCCATCCGGCGCTGGGGGTTGAGTCAATGGGAGGACCTTATTTAAACTCCACCTCCGGAACATAACGGGGCTTGTCAATCTTGTTCCGTATTCTCTTGTTAGCAGTTGGTTTTTTCTCTCTGAGTTGAGTTACCTTTGTCTATGCCGAAGAAGAGCCAGCGTGGTCAGTAATCGTTTGTGCAACCAGCGCCGACGAAGAGCCAGCGTGGTCAGTTATCGTTTGTGCAACCAGCGCCGACGAAGAGCCAGCGTGGTCAGTTATCGTTTGTGCAACCAGCGCCGACGAAGAGCCAGCGTGGTCAGAATTCCAGTGGAATCATTGTTACAAGCCGTATATTGCCTCGCAAGAATACCTGAGGAGTGCGGGCTCGCCTCCTACAATATTGTCTTGTTGTTTATTGATATTTGTTTCGTTCTGTGCAGGAGCATCTTCCATTATAGTTTATGTGCCATTGGGCTACAATTCTCACTGTCAGTGTTTACTGACACCAACTGTAATTTGGTCTAAACCTTTCCACAAGGAGTATTGTGGTTCTCACGAAGCGTGTCAATTAACGCCGAGTACAATTAGCCCTCATATATCTACCCTAGGCAACTGTAGTGTGTTTAGGTCGAGAAGTGAAGCTAACTTCTCCGTACATCTGAGGTTCCGTGACAATTGTAAGTGGTGTTTTCGACTCGCACGAATATGGTCGAGTCTGGTATCTATGAACCGCGAATGACGAGTTTAGTAAGTGTGCGTAGTTTCGCTGTGCTAACTTAAACCGTTCGTTTGTTATGTGGGTTTTTCATCTGTACCCACGGGTTCCATCTTAGATACGGCATCCATTTTGTCTCTTGCCCTCAAGTAGCCAGCGAACGGACGCTGTCCGCTTCGCGACCCTGGGACTCCCAAGATATTTGCGGAAGACACATGTTCTTTGTGAGTGTCTTTATGACGAGGGGGTTGCTACTGTAAGGCAGATGGCGCCGCTCGAGGCTCATCTTGCCGCACGGACTTATTGTCTCAGCCGTGCACCTCATTAGGCACGTCCCTTTGATGCCTGTATCTCGTGTTTCTCGATACCTCCCCTTTTACACCCTTTCCGATCTCCCCACTGTCTCCGTCTTCCTCTGCACCTGTCCTTGTTCCTATTTCGATCTGTTTTACTGCTGATTGGAATTTGTTAATGGTGGGAAGATGGGTTTTTACAGTTGGGAACCGCCAAATGTTTCCGCACTTATGTTCCGGACCTCATGTGTTTCAAAGTGACCAAAGCGACCCCTCTGGGGGATAATGATGAGAACCGGGTTGTAAACTTTTGTGTACCATGTTGTCCTATGGGTAAAAACTGTATAAAAGGAGCGATACACAGAACCAATTTGAAGCAGTCTCCCCAAGTTGCATGTGGTGTACTTGTCGTGACTTCTGTGTTCCCTGCAGCAAATAAACCTTGAATCTTTGACGTCCAAGGAAGTGTCCCGTGTCTCTGTGATTCGTACGCCGGAGCAGGTTACCCACGAAGGTTTCAGGTGTTGTGCCCTGGCACCGCTGGGTCTTAAAGAACCCAGTCCTTCAGTTGGCGCCCAACGTGGGGCTGCATCAGTGGTACCGGTCCAAGCCCGACGATCGTGAGGAACTTCGTGTGAAATCTCCGAGGGAAGGTGCACTCCGCTTCATCGATCCTGTTGTCGAAATAAGTGGCCCGAAGACTTTTCCCGCGAAGATTCCCGCCTCCGGACGGCTGCGACGGACTGCTGCCCTGACTGTAGACCTGTTTTGGCGCCTGGCGTAGACCTTGGTATAGCGAGACGATTGACGGGCCTTCCTGGTGACGCCATCGATTTTTGAGTTAAGTATTTGTGGGTCGCTCCCAGAGTTCTTGGTTGTTGACACTTTAGCGAGTGTTTTTGTTGTTAACGCTGTGTGAGTGTTTTTGTCGGTGACACTTTGCTAGCGTACTTTGTTGTGTTGTTTGACGACTGCAGCCGCCAAAAACCGAGGGTTTTTTTCTTTGCTGGGACTTGGTAAATCCCGTAACCCTTGAAGTTTGTGAAACTCGGCTAGTGTGCAAGATGCCTGGTCGCAGTACTTTGTTTAGTTGTTTCAGACCTTGTGGTATGGATTCCCGACTGGAGGACTCGTGTCCGATACCTCCGGTTGGAACTCCCACTTATGAGCTCTATAGTAAGCATGGGCTAGGCCCAATTACCTTTAACGATTATTGGATTAAATATACAAAGAAGGACGGCGACCTTCGTTGGCCACCTCATGGTAGCTTCGAGGCCCCGATCTTAGATAATCTAGAGATTAAATTATTCGAAAGAAAGTCAAGGCCGGCCATGTTTGATGCCTTTCGGTTGTGGCGCAAAGAAGCCCGACAGAAAGAAATAAGACAGACTAAACGTAATCAGCGAGATAATGTTGCTACCATAGTGAAGAAAGCAGAGCAATTTCAGCATGATAAGGAGGTTAAGGATAAGGAAGTGTTTGACAGATTACAGCGTATGACTGTAGATAAATGTTATCCCGCTTTGCCTACGGAGTCGGAAAAGAAGGAAGAGCCAGTTGAGGATCCTTTAATGTCTTATCTTATGAAGTCGCCACCTCCGTACGTACAGGGTACCACAGCCCCTGTGATTCTCCCTGTACCTGTTCCTGCACCTATTATTCCTCCGCCGCCTGTCCCTCAACCTGTACCCGTTCTTCCGACTGTTCCTGCTCCTTTGCCTGTTGCTATCCCTACTGCTCCTCCGCTTCCACATACTCCTGCTCCCACTGCTGCTCCTGCTACTGCTCCTGTTTTGTTAACCCCTGCTGTTGCTACTGTTTCTACTCCTTCTCTTGTTAGTCCTGTGTCTTATTCTTCTCCCTCTATTCGTAGTCGCAATTCTCCTCTTGCGGCTAGCTTCTTTCATTCGCTCGGACCTGTTCATGGGTCCGCTGGTTCCGATGGTCCTCAGAGACGTAGTCAGCTTCCTGGAAACAGAGAACGCGTTGCGCTATATAATATGGCGATGGGTTGGATGGTGAATCCTCTTAGGTGTCCACCCCGTGTTGTCCTTGAAACCTTTTGTCAATTCAATATACCAACCCAGAGATATGTGTTTAATGAAATGTGTAAGTTTCTTCATGATCAGATAGCGGCCGATGCGCCTGACGAGGTGCTCACCGCTCTGTCTGATCTTCAGCTTCAGTTCGCAAATGGATTGATAGTGGATACTAATGTTCGACGTGCTGTTGAACGATTGCTATCTCTTCGTCCCGCTCCAATCCCTCATGCATTGTTTGTTGAGGATATTGAAAAACAACCAGATGAGTCTGGCCAATATCCCATGCGTGAAGTTCCACCGGTTTGGATGCCAGGTAACCCCGCAGCTGCCCCTCCGGTCCCGCCGTATTTTCAGAGAGTATGGATACATCTCCCATGGAAAAGATCAGAAGTGTTACAGGTGAAGCAATCTTTGCCTGACCCTCGCAAAAATCCTGCAGGGTATTACAAAGAATTATCGCAGCTCGTAGACGCTACGGTAATGAATCTTGCCGATATCGATATGTTGTTTGGCAATGTCGTACCGCAACCGGTATGGGCTAAGATTCGTCAGGAAAATCACACAAACGAACTAGGTGGTGATTGGGCGGCCATTATAGCGGCGGATGGGTTACAAGTTGGTGGTGCTAAGCCTGAACAGCTGATTGCTGCTCTCCCTCAAAGAATAATAACATTAATGAAAACTCTTATGCCAGCTATGAGGGTAAACTGGGACAAATTGTCAGCTTGTAAGCAGAAGAAGGATGAGAGTGTTTCCGACTTCTTTACGAGGTTCGAGGAAGCATTCATTGACCATAGCGGACAGGATATGGGTACCGAGGGTGGTCAGAGATTGTTTGTGGATAAATTTGTCTCGAATTTATTGCCCGATTTGAGCAATAAGTTAAAGAATTCGGAAAGTGCATGGGCCGTTTCTACCTCGGCTCAGATATTGGCTACGGCACAATACTATGAGAATAGAGAAAAAGAAGAGAATGACCGTGCTGATAAAAAGACGAAAGAATTGAAAACTAAAGTGTTGTTGCAACAAGCGTATCCTCCACGATCGAATCAGAATAATTCGCAACAGAATAGATCACAGCCACAATCGAATAGATCCCAAACTCGTAATGACTCCTCCTCCCAAAGATCATCGTTAGGGTACAATCAATGTGCTTATTGTAGACAGGAGGGTCACATTAAATTCAATTGCCCTGTTTTGAATGAACGTAACAATGGTAACTCATCTAGAGGAGGTCGTGGTGGTTCGCAGCAGTCATCACGTGGTAGAGGTCGTGGTGCTCAGAACGATCGCTCAGATAACTCATCCAATTCTAATAATTGTTTCGATCAACGTGGATCATCGCAAGGACGATCTGCGCAGTACAATGTGGACGATTATTACGTCGATCAGGGAACTGACGACAGTAATTACTAGGACAGCCATAGACAAGGAGAGGGAGTGGTATCAGTTCCGGTTGATCAGAGAGGGCCTTACGTCGCAGTTGCTACATCGGGCGTCGTTGAGCCTTTTCTGTTGGACACTGGTGCAGCGAAAAGTTCTATTATGCATTCGAAACTCCCTGGCGCACCTTTGTCTGGCTTAACAAATGTTTCCGTTGGATTCTCTGGCGCCCCCGTTAGCAATCCAGTTTCGCGCCCTTTGCCCCTTAAAATTGGGCCACGTGAGCTAGAAGCTCCGTTGATTTTGACTACGGGTTGTGGTGAAAATCTTTTGGGCCTGGATTTGCTTAAACGCTTGTACGCAACTTTGTATTGTTCTCCTGCGGGTGTAAAGCTTACGTTAGGAGAGAGGGTTGTCTCTCCTATGTATTTGTCTCTCGACAAGCTTCCACCGGAATTGAGTTCTCTTCCTGCGTCTTTGTGGGCGACGGGTCCAAATGACGTGGGCCTACTTGATATCTCCCCTTATGTTGTACAGCTGAAATCTAATGTGCGTTTACCGCGTATTCCCCAATATCGTATCTCCCTTGATGGTGAGCGAGCACTGTTAGCGATCATCTATGATCTGATTGAGAAAGATGTTATTGAGGAGACTCGGGGAAACGTGTGCAACAGCCCTGTGCTGCCCATTCTTAAACGTACTGATCCCTCAAAACCACCTGTTTATCGTTTTGTTATCGATTTACGGGAGGTGAATAAAATTGTGGTTCCTCAATTCCCTGTTGTGCCTGACATCACGGCGCTACTGACTCTGATTCCAGCTACTGCATCGTGGTTTTCGGTGATTGACTTGAAAAATGCGTTTTTCAGCATCCCGATTGCCGAGGAGAGCAGGGACCTTTTCGGTTTCTCTCTCGGTGGACGTAGCTTCCGGTTCAAACGTGCTCCTCAGGGCTACTGTGAAAGTCCATCTATTTACAGTCAAGCCTTGAAGGGTCAACTGGATGCGTTTAGGTTGCCGGTCGGTGCGGCCTTGATCCAATATGTCGACGACTTATTGGTGGCTGCTGATACTCAGGACATTTGCAAAATTGCTACGGTGTCGTTGCTGCAACATCTCTGTGAGTTGAATCATAAGGTGTCCCCTTCTAAACTCCAATATTGTTGTCAAGAAGTAACCTATCTAGGTCACTTATTGTCAAAGGAGGGAAGGAGGTTGACCCCAGAGAGAATTGCAGCAATTGCGCGAATGGCTGTGCCAAAAACCCAAAGAGATGTGCGTGCCTTTCTAGGTATCACGTCGTACTGCAGGCAATGGATTCCTAATTTTTCATTGCTAGCGAAACCATTGGTGGCTCTTACGTGCAAGGATGTTTCGACTCCTTTACCATGGACGGAAGAATGTCAGAAAAGTTTTTCTGAACTGCGTGATTCATTGTGTTCGGCTCCTGTGTTAGGTACCCCTGACTACAGTAAGCCGTTTACGTTATATGTTCACGAGAGAGAAGGTTGTGCTTTGAGCGTTCTAACGCAACCTTTTGGTGGTAAGCAACGTCCATGTGCATATTTTTCCTCAACCTTGGACCCAGTAGCTAGAGCATTGCCGAGTTGTTTACGAGCAACAGCGGCAGCCGCGGTCTCCATCCGACAATCAGCAGGATTGGTCATGGATAATATGCTTACGGTGATGGTTCCGCATGCAGTCGATACTCTTTTGAATCGAACGAAAACTCAGCACTTGACGAGTGCGAGGTTGTCTGGGTACGAGTTGACGCTGTTGGCAAGCCACATTCAAATAAAACGTTGTAATGTTCTGAACCCGGCAACTTTGTTACCAATTAGCACAGAGTCAGATGAAGTAGCAGAACATGACTGCTACTTGAGGACTGAAGAGGAAACAAAAGGTCGAGTGGACCTTAAAAACACCCCATTGGAAGAACCGGATGGCACATTGTATGTGGATGGGTCATGTTTTAAGTTGCCGAATGGCGATGTGACCACTGCTTATGCTGTTGTAACTTTGAATACTGTTGTTGAGACTGCAAGGTTGAATCAGAATTCTGCCCAGGCTGCAGAATTGATTGCTCTTACTAGAGCGTGTGTGTTAGCGAAAGGGAAACGTGTGAATGTGTTTACTGATAGCCAATATGCGTTCGGTGTCGCTCACAGTTTTGGACGATTGTGGAGAGAGAGAGGTTTCTTGACGTCGCATGGTACGAAGATTCAGCATGGCCAGCTTGTGAACGATCTTTTGGATGCATTGACGTTGCCTACGCAAGTTGCGATTGTTAAATGTAGTGCGCATCGTAAGGTGACGGATGATGTTGGTCGTGGTAATGCGTTTGCGGATGAGACTGCTAAGGAGACTGCCCGGAACCTTAGCACTCGAATGTATGTGACGAGTTCGGTTAGGTGGCCTACAGAATCGAGTATGTGTGAGGACACTATCGAAAGTGTGAAAGAAATTCAGAATGAGGCCACCGAGACTGAAAAGACGAAGTGGAAAGAAAGCACGGGAAAATTGGATGCGAATGGTTGTTGGATTGATTTGTCGGATCAGAAAAGATGGTTGTTGCCTGATACGTATGTGCTGGCCGTTGGGACAATGGCGCATGGGTTAGCACATATCAGCGCGAAAGGTATTTGCAAGTTGTTGGCCCCAGTATGGAAGAATGATGGTATTACGAAATGTGCTGAACGTTTGGTGAAGAATTGTATGGTGTGTATGATGTACAATCCTGGCAAAGGAACCCCAACTCCTCCTGGCAGTTTTGCTCCCCCTTCATATCCCTTTGAGGTGATTCAATTGGACTTCATCCATATGGAGCGATGCAATAACCTGAAATACGTTTTAGTTGTGGTTTGCGCATTCTCCCGATGGATTGAGGCCTATCCTCTCAAAGACAATACTGCTTTGTCTACTGCGAAAATCCTGCTGAAGGAATATTTTCCTCGGTATGGAATGCCTAGAGTCGTGTGGTCAGACAACGGAAGTGAGTTTGTGGGAAGTGTGATGAAGAGTGTGTGTAAGGGCCTTGGAATTAATCAGAAATTCCACAGCGCCAATCATCCCCAGTCAGCTGGATTGGTTGAAGGGTACAACGGCACCCTTAAACTAAAGCTAGCGAAGATTCAGGCTACGACTGGCCTTTCATGGCCTGACGCTTTACCTTTAGCATTACTGTCAACTAGGGCGACTGTGCACTCCCGAGTAGGGCTTAGTCCCTATGAAATAGTGTTTGGCCGTCCTGCGAATGTGTGGGGGGTTCCTAGGCCAGGAATGTTTTCTGATCTTGAGTACCCAATGTTGATCGATTATCTACATGACTTGACTGCTAAACTGAGGTTAATTCACCAACAGGTTTACGACGCATTGCCGACGCAGACGGAGGGTCCAGGCCACCAGCTCCAGCCCGGAGACTGGGTGGTGACGAGAAACTTTTCACGCAAGAACAACCTGGACCCGAGGTTTACCGGACCCTATCAAGTGCTCCTGGCCACGAGGACTGCTGTTCGTCTCGAGGGACGTAAGAATTGGGTGCATGCCACGCACACCAAAAGAGTCCCTATTCCTTTGCCGGCAGACCCGTGGGTAAGGAGAGGCATTGCATCATCTGAAACAGAAACCTTGCCAGCGTTTGTGCCTTTTAGCGACGCACAGCTTGTTGGAGAATCCTCAGCGCAGCAGAAAGACACTGTTGAACAATTAGCATCAAAAGACTCAAGACCAGAACACTCAACTGATCAGCAGGACGCTGTCTCTTCAACGGATCCTTTGTTTGACGAGCAGACACGTCCTGGGAAAACCCGATACTTTTTGCGATCTCGCACTAAGGACAAATAAAAGATCCTGCTTTGTTGTATTGACGACTGCATTATCCCGTTTTCCGTGATCAGTTTTGAACTTTCATATTACTGTAATTATTTCGTATATATATATTGAGCTTCATTCCTTGTACTTTTTGCTTCCACAGCTGAGAGACTTTGTTTTTGCATACATATATATATTGTGCATTGAAGGCCGTAGGGCCGCGCGCGTACTTCCTTCTGGATAGTAGGTCTTGACGCTAGGTTAAAGGCCGTCGGTTCCTGGGAACTCCTAGGGATTGACTATTGCTACACAGAATGAAGTGCGTCAAGAAACGTTGCGGACGGTCGTAGGGAATGGCATTCTCGAAGCTGAATGATTTGGAGGGAGCTCAAGTTCACAGATTCAAGCTGCAGCAACTCAGTCGTACCAAATGTTTTATATTCCAACTGTTTGTATTGTTTTTGACTGCTTCTGCATTATTGGCGGGTGGGGTGTATTACACGATGTCTTACTTCTTACCTGCTACACCTACTCCTACTCCTGACCATAATCTTACCTCTACTGCTTCTCCTCATTCCTTTCATATGTTACCCGAACACGAGCAGGCTAGACGTGTAGAATTCCGCAACAATTCCTTTATTCAGCTCCTTCATCAGCATCAGTTAGTGGTTAACACTACTAATTGTTGGGTGTGTGGGTTGATGCCACATACTACGGATAAGGGAATTCCATATCTGGTGTTACCGTATAGTTCCCAAGGGTCAGCTCGAGCATTTCAAACAATGTTTCGAAGCGCACTGGGTTTCCACCCCATTCGAGAACCACGTTCCCCCTACTCTGGTCCTACCTCGTATCAAAAACCTTTGTCGATAGCAATAGAGGATTTAGATAGTGATATCTATGATCCTTCGCTTATTCCCGAAGAAGAGATACAAGCCTGTAGGGTCCTAAGTAGAGGTGAATATAGTGCGTTCACTAGCGAAAAGCAGCTTAAAAGCTCGCCTCCGATATGGGTCGTACCCCACACTGGTAATTTTTGTCTCATGGGTCGTGGCCGAAGATCGCAAGCCCGACTTGGAGCAAGTGCTTGCACTGAAAATTACATTCTGCCGATGTCCTCGTCCCCTGTGTTTCTGGCTGCCAAGGGTACATACTTTATCTGCTATGATCGTGCATACACATGGTTGCCCGCTGACTTCATGGGCTCATGTTTCATTGCAAACCTATTGCCTCCGACGTTCACTGTAGATGCCGATTATCATAAGACTAGAGTTGTGCGAGGCGTAATTAGCGAAGAGGATACTGCCGGTCAAGAGGCAGGAGACTTTTTCAAGGGTTTCCTCCCGTTTTGGGGACCTATGGTTAATAGTAGGAACCTGAGACAGTTGACCCGAGTGGTAGAATCGACAGCTAATATTACTGCTAGTGCCCTTGGTAATATCACCACAGAACTTCAGGCGGAGAGACTTATGACGTTACAAAACCGTATGGTTTTAGATGTCATCTTAGCAGATCGAGGTGGGGTATGTAAGGTGATCCATTCGAGCTGCTGCATTTTCATTCTAGATAATGCCCCTACTGTCTATCAAGCCATCTCGAGGTTGCATAAGATCTCCGAATCCATACACGTGGATGTAGGGGATTGGACGCTACTTGGATGGTTTTGGGGCCTGATGTCGACGTGGGGTTGGAAGATTCTGATGATCATCGGAGTCGTTGTGGTGTTCCTGTTCACGTGTTGCCTTTGTGTGCAGTGTGGTCCTGCCTTATGTGGCCTCTGTGCTACAACGTGTATAAGACAACCACCTGTTACCAAGGGGACTCGATTGGACAGAGCTATGCTACAACAACATCTCGATGGTTTGATGAATATCGAATATGATTCCGACTAGTGCTTGCCTACATGAGGGCAAAAGGAGCGTCTGAGGTTCCGTGACAATTGTAAGTGGTGTTTTCGACTCGCACGAATATGGTCGAGTCTGGTATCTATGAACCGCGAATGACGAGTTTAGTAAGTGTGCGTAGTTTCGCTGTGCTAACTTAAACCGTTCGTTTGTTATGTGGGTTTTTCATCTGTACCCACGGGTTCCATCTTAGATACGGCATCCATTTTGTCTCTTGCCCTCAAGTAGCCAGCGAACGGACGCTGTCCGCTTCGCGACCCTGGGACTCCCAAGATATTTGCGGAAGACACATGTTCTTTGTGAGTGTCTTTATGACGAGGGGGTTGCTACTGTAAGGCAGATGGCGCCGCTCGAGGCTCATCTTGCCGCACGGACTTATTGTCTCAGCCGTGCACCTCATTAGGCACGTCCCTTTGATGCCTGTATCTCGTGTTTCTCGATACCTCCCCTTTTACACCCTTTCCGATCTCCCCACTGTCTCCGTCTTCCTCTGCACCGGTCCTTGTTCCTATTTCGATCTGTTTTACTGCTGATTGGAATTTGTTAATGGTGGGAAGATGGGTTTTTACAGTTGGGAACCGCCAAATGTTTCCGCACTTATGTTCCGGACCTCATGTGTTTCAAAGTGACCAAAGCGACCCCTCTGGGGGATAATGATGAGAACCGGGTTGTAAACTTTTGTGTACCATGTTGTCCTATGGGTAAAAACTGTATAAAAGGAGCGATACACAGAACCAATTTGAAGCAGTCTCCCCAAGTTGCACGTGGTGTACTTGTGTCGTGACTTCTGTGTTCCCTGCAGCAAATAAACCTTGAATCTTTGACGTCCAAGGAAGTGTCCCGTGTCTCTGTGATTCGTACGCCGGAGCAGGTTACCCACGAAGGTTTCAGGTGTTGTGCCCTGGCACCGCTGGGTCTTAAAGAACCCAGTCCTTCACATCTGGCAACATCTCCACAAACGTGCAGAGTGTATTTATGGATTTATTCTCAGATACATGGGGTTGAGAAACTGGTGAGTTTAGAATCAAGTGGGGGGACAAGAGTTCAGACAGTAACGGTTTGTGGTATTAATTTCTTGCTCTCTGTCCTCTCCTCCGTCTGCAGTGTCCTAGTACCGGTAACCTCGTGGGTATATCGACCAGACGATACCAGAAGTACCAGATCCCCCGCTGCCAAACCACCTCCCGGCCCCTTTCTGTACATACTCGAATAGTGGGTATAATTCCATTGTTGGGTTTTGTGCAGTACGGAGTTGGGAGGACTATCGACTATCGTCTCTGCTGGCCATCGGAGTCAGGTTAGTGGCGCTTGCGTGTTCTTGCGCTGCTTTCAATCCCGACAGATTGACAAGCCCAAGAATTAAGCCCAGCCTAGACGGTGGATACAAATACCATTTTCACTTCCTTGTTGGAGAGCTTTACAGAACTACAACAAGAAGTCCAAACCTCTCAAGCAGAGAACCAGGCCTTATACAAAGAGGTCTCCGATCTACGTAAAGAGATGTTCGATTTTGCTCATAAGGATTAGGTTGTGAAACCGTTGATTAGGCCGGCTACCTTACCCCCACCTTCTTCCTTCCAAACAGGGGGTTCGTTTGCAGCCTCTTCCACTTCTACCGAGACCAATCCCACGGTCCATATAATCCAAAACCATGGAATACCTTTAGCTCCGCCCGAAAGGTTTTATGGAGACCCTCTAAATTTGAGACATTCTTGAATCAATGTCGTCTTCATTTCCTATGTAAGCCTATGGTTTTTCAGGATGAGGCTTCCAAAACAGCCTTCATGATGTCCTACATGGGAGGGAATGCGTCCAGTTGGACCATCCCCTTACTGGAAAGGAATGACCCTGTTTTGCATGATTTCTCCGAATTCTGCCTGGAACTACGTAAATTATTTGACAGGAAGTCCCATATGTTGTCCCTAGATCGCGAATTGATGACCTTAAGACAAGGATCCCAGGATCTGTTGTCATATATAACCACATTTAACCGCCTTATCGTAAAAACGGACTGGCCGGCTCAGAAGCGGATTTCTTTGTTTTATCAAGGCCTACGGGGAGAATTGAAGGACGTATTAGCACAGGTGGTGCAATTGCCTTCTACTTGTGAGGAATTAATAGATCTGACCGTCCAACTGGATCACCGGTTGCTGGAACGAAAAGGGGATAGAAACAGGGGAGACAATAGATACTCATACCCCATGGTTAAACCCCGGCAGGGGGGTGAGGAAAAAACAAAGACACCAGAAGGACCGGAACCCATGCAAATCGGGGGAATCCGTGGTCCTCTCACCAGGGAAGAAAGGGGCAGGAGACGGAGACTCAAACTTTGCCTATATTGTGGCAAAGGTGGGCATTTCATCAATGAATGTAGAGCCAGGAACTACGTTCCGGGGAAGAATCCCCTTCCCCGAGTACAGGCCGCTCTTACATCAAGTGAGCCGTCAGAAAACTGAAGGTCTCGGATCAGATTGAGACCTCTGATTTGAGACGACCACCTAACATGGTCTCCCCTTATGTGGCAAATACCCTTCACCCTGCAGTCGCCCATATGAACGTGAGTGTTTCTCTATGGGTAGCTAATCAGGACTCTTTAAGAGTCGATGCCTTGTTGGACTCGGGGGCTACAGGGAACTATATCGACCAAGACTATGCCTTCCGCATGGGTATCCCCTGTGAAAAGAAACGTACGCCTGAGACCGTTAAAGCAGTGGATGGTACTGTACTTTAATCAGGCCCTGTAACGTACCATACGCTTGCTTTATTAATGAGATTTGGAGAGGATCATTGTGAGTACATCCAGTTCGACCTCATAGATGCCCCGCAGTTCCGTCTCATTCTGGGTATGCCCTGGCTCACGCTGCATGACCCTAAGGTAAGCTGGTCATCTCGGACAGTCAGTATGACTTCTGAGTATTGTAAAGAATATTGTCGGGACGAAATAAACCATAACGTCCCACCTAATCCATCACCCGCTACTTATTTAGCTGGTGCATGTTCCGTTGATTCCTTTTGCTGAGCAACAGTATTACCAAATGAGTACCGTGAATTTCACGCCTTGTTTGACAAACAAAAGGCCACTAAATTGCCTCCTCATCGCACCTACGATTGCCGGATAGACCTTATTCCGGGTGCGGATATCCTTTGCAGCAGGGTGTATGCCCTGATGGAAAAAGAGACACTATATCTAAAGACCTACATAAAGGACAATCTGGCGTCTGGGTTTATAAGACACTCTACCTCTCCTGCTTCTTCGCCCATGTTCTTTATACCCAAGAAGGACTGCGATGAGTTGCGACCGTGTATAGACTATCGAGCCATAAACAGAGTAACAATCAAGAACCGTTACCCTCTGCCCCTAATTCCTGTTTTGATGGATCAGTTGAAGGGAGCTCGCTATTTCACCAAACTTTATCTCCGCGGGGCTTACCATCTTGTACTCGTGAAGAAGGGGGATGAGTGGAAGACTGCGTTTAGAACTAAGTTTGGCCTCTACGAATACCGGATGATGCCCTTTGGCCTCTGCAACGCCCCAGCCGCCTTCCAGTTCTTTATGGACGAGGTGTTAAGGGGGTGTTTGGAGTCATTTTGTGTGGTTTACATTGACGATATTTTGATATATTCTGCATCTCTGTTAGACCACATCACACATGTAAGAACTGTGTTGGAACGGCTACAGCAAAACTCGCTGTATGCCAAGTTGGAGAAATGCCTTTTTCATGTTCAACAAGTTGCCTTTTTGGGATACGTAATCGATGCTCAGGGGTTTCAAATGGACATGAGTAAGGTCAATGCCATCCTAACTTGGAAAACGCCACGAAACGTCAAGTCAGTGCAGAGCTTTCTTGGCTTTGCCAACTACTATCGACGATTCATTCAGGATTTCTCTAAGGTCATACATCCTATCACTGCCCTTTTGAGGAAAAATGTCCCTTTCAAATGGGGAGAGGAAGCTGAGAACTCATTCCAACTTCTTAAAGAGAAGTTTACCCAAGCACCCATTCTTCGACATCCAGACCCTAAGATGCCATTTATGCTGGAAACTGACGCATCACAGTATGCCCTCAGTGGAGTTCTGTCCCAACGTCACCCTACCACAGGTCAGCTTCACCCCGTGGCATATTACTCTAAGAAGCTCACACCGTGTGAAGTCAATTATACCATCACTGACAAAGAGCCCCTAGCCATCAAGAGAGCATGCGAAGAATGGAGACACTACCTCCTAGGGGCATTACATATCGTAGAAATCATCACAGATCATCGTAATCTGTTGTTTTTGAAAACAGCAAAGGCTTTGACTCCTCGTCAACTGAGGTGGACCCTCTTCTTCTCAGACTTTGACTTTGTGATCAAGTATAGACCCGGGACCCGTAACGGAAAAGCGGATGCGCTCTCCAGGCTGGAAGATGAAGAAACAGTAGTTCCCACTGAACCCCCTTTCATTCTTAAGGGGACCGAACAATCAGAACTGTCTATTGCCTTAATCACCTCCGAAGATTTTCTAGAAGACGTTCGAGTCGCCCTAACTGACCTGGACATAGCATCTTGGGTGCAAGAAGAGCCTGCTAACCGATGCGAGAAAGATCAGTTAGCATATCATTACCATGCCTTATATATACCCCGAACAGTGTTACAACGCAAGGTTTTAGAATGTGCACACGATTCTGCTTTAGGGGGACACATGGGCATTCACAAGACCACCGCTAATGTGGAACGATCATTTTGGTGGCCTGGTGTCCGAGCTGATTCAAAGGAGTATGTAAAAAACTGTGCGATCTGTGCAGAGGGAAAAGCCAGTCATATCAAACCACCAGGACTGTTGCAGCCATTACCGATTCCTCCCAAACCATGGCATACCTTGTCTATGGATTTTATTGTGGAGATGCCCCCTTGTGAGAAAGAGACAGTCGTTCTGGTGGTAGTCGACCATCTCACAAAAATGGGACATTTTATCTCTTTACCTGGTCTGCCTTCCTCCAGTGACTTAGCTAGAGTCTTCCTGCAACACATAGTGCGACCACACGGATTGCCGAGTGTGTTAATAACGGATCGGGGAACACAATTCACCTCTCGTTTTTGGAAGGCCCTATGTACCATCCTGCAGATAGATGCTCGTCTCTCGTCCAGCTATCATCCGCAAACGGATGGTAAAACGGAACGTCTGAATCAGACTCTTGAACAATGCCTACGATGTTTTACGTTGCAAAACACCTCGGATTGGACCGTCCTTTTGTGGTTAGCGGAATTCGCCTATAATAACGCTGCACATTCCACCCTGGGATGTTCTCCGTTCTTTTGCCTTTACGGATTCCACCCGAACATGCTTCCATTTGAATGGCCGGCGGAATCCCTGGTTCCTGCCATCCATGAACACCATACTCATCTTCGGGCAATTTTGATCGAGGCTCAGAACAATCTGGAAAAAGCCCAAGCAGCCCAGAAGTTTTTTGCTGATAAAAGGCGTTCCCCGGAACCTGAGTATAAGGTTGGGGACAAAGTCTGGCTTTCGACGCGCAACCTGCATCTGAAGGGTCTTACGAAATTGAAGCCTAAATATGTAGGTCCCTATGGTGTTTGTGAAGTAATAAATGCTGTAGCCATGAAACTCTCGTTGCCAGTGTCGTGGACGATTCATCCTGTGTTTCATGTGTCGCTCCTACGTCCTTGTCTTCCAAGCGTGAGGTTGCCTGAACGTCCTCGTCCTGTGGAAGTTGAAGGACAGGAGGAATATGAGGTACTGTCCATCCTGGACTCTCGCATGGTACGTGGCAGGATTCAGTACCTGGTCGATTGGAAAGGATTTGGCCCCGAGGACAGGACCTGGGAGCCTGTGGCCCATCTACATTGTCCCGATTTGGTTGAACGATTCCATGAGCAGTATCCCGGTAAGCAAGGACGACCGCCGGGACGGCGGTCCTCGAGAGGGGGTTCTGTAGCGATCGCCACCGTCGACACAGCCAAATGCAAAAGATTCCGTACTGAACTCCCCTCACGGAAATACTACAAGTCCCAGAAGGCCATCCGGCGCTGGGGGTTGAGTCAATGGGAGGACCTTATTTAAACTCCACCTCTGGAACATAACGGGGCTTGTCAATCTTGTTCCGTATTCTCTCGTTAGCAACCAGCGCCGACGAAGAGCCAGCGTGGTCAGAATTCCAGGGGAATCATTGTTACAAGCCGTATATTGCCTCGCAAGTATACCTGAGGAGTGCGGGCTCGCCTCCTACAATATTGTCTTGTTGTTTATTGATATTTGTTTCGTTCTGTGCCGGAGCATCTTCCATTATAGTTTATGTGCCGTGGGGCTACAATTCTCACTGTCAGTGTTTACTGACACCAACTGTAATTTGGTCTAAACCTTTCCACAAGGAGTATTGTGGTTCTCACGAAGCGTGTCAATTAACGCCGAGTACAATTAGCCCTTATATATCTACCCTAGGCAACTGTAGTGTGTTTAGGTCGAGAAGTGAAGCTAACTTCTCCGTACTTCTGGCAACATCTCCACAAACGTGCAGAGTGTATTTATGGATTCATTCTCGGATACATGGGGTTGAGAAACTGGTGAGTTTAGAAGTACCAGAAGTACCAGATCCCCCGCTGCCAAACCACCTCCCGGCCCCTTTCTGTACATACTCGAATAGTGGGTATAATTCCATTGTTGGGTTTTGTGCAGTACGGAGTTGGGAGGACTATCGACTATCGTCTCTGCTGGCCATCGGAGTCAGGTTAGTGGCTCTTGCGTGTTCTTGCGCTGCTTTCAATCCCGACAGTTACACGACCTTACCCGGACCGCATGGACAGTTTCTCGTCTTCCGCTTCCAGCGCCCGATTGTCCTCTATTCTCCGTAATTGCCGAGGCACTCCTGATGGTTCCCAGTCAGGACCGTAGATCACTCGAAAGAGGTCTGCTTGGAACCGGTGAAGTTCAGATGATCGGCTGCCAGACGAGGGTCTATCGGGCAGGTGCACTCCCGATCGTTGCAGTCGTTCACTCTGTCGTCAGGACCTCTCCCACTGGATCCACGTGTCGCTGATGGGCCCCACGTTTGGGACGCCAATTGTAAAAGGTAGGCATATTTGAACCTATAACCTTTAAGTATTGCCCGGCGTTAGTCGCCTCTCATACCACTCGAAATGATCAAACAAAGAGGCAGGCGCTGGAGACTGGAAGGCAGGAAACAGAAGTTTATTCCGACGGAGCAGAACACATCAGATCAGACATCAGGGTATCTTCTCGAGGTGCTCTAACCGCATCTCTGAGGCCTGGGCTCTTATACACAGGTTTATGGCTTTATTGCATGGAACACATCTTTGTCAATACTTTGATGTTCGGAAAGACATCCTCGGAATCCCCGCTTCAAGCCCGTTCCCACACACATTTACAGTAGAAGTCCCCACCCCGATCTCAGTAGGTAATGACTGTCGCGCAGCTGGACATTCCGCCGGTTCCCGGAATGCGTGCGGTTGATCGGATCTCATGGAGTGGGGGCTTTGATCAGTCGTAGATCCTTTGAAGTGGGGCAGCTTCCTACTGTAGGGGGCAATAAACTGCATCCGCAGGGCCAGGTGGTAGCCTGGGATCGGGCCGGACAATCGGGTACAGAGGAAGGGGGTTTATCAAAGGATGTGTGATCATGAAACGGATGGAAGGGGATGTTAGCCGGGTACGGGATGTGGCTCCAAGGCAGGGCCGTGCTGAAGAGGTGGTTTATGGCCCAAGCATGTGAGAGCGGGGGCTGTCAGTGCGCGGGGGATGCTTGCTAGGTCAGAGGGAGAGAGAGAGAGAGAGAGAGAGAGAGACGCGCTGGCTATCGGCAGTGGGCAGAGAGGCCATGGCATTCAAAATGGCTGCTACTTACGCGCAAATGTGAGCCTGAAAAGGGACAAGATGGCGCTGATAATGTTTACGCCGCAATCTAGATTTTAACAACGTAGAGAAATGTGTGCACCACGTCACACTGCTAAAAAAGAAGTGAAAAAAACAATGAAGCAAGTCGAGCCCACATAATATGAATGACAGGGGTAAAACGCAATGGATGCACGCGCAGCAGCGCACGTGCTCGTTGCACATACTAGCAAGCTGGTCGCTGCTTTGAGAGCACTTCCCAAAGCCGCTATTAAATGTTTCTCCAATCAGCGCATGCGCGCTGACTCAACGAGACCTAAAAAAGACCACAATGACAAACATCCAATCAGTAGAACTGGAGATAGGCAATTTTAGAGATTTCAGTATAAATAGCTCCAAAAAGAATAAAGAGCAAATTGTGGCTATCTGTTCGCGCTGCATGGGGAGTAGGTTATAAGTTCAAGCCCACAGTGATGGAACGTGGGCCGGCTACAGGGATGCAAGAGTCCCTTAAATCTAGGTTGTGGAGTGTTGGGAGGTCCCCTGAGAGGATGCTTTGCATAACTGAGGGGTTGTGACACATCCAAGGAGTTGCAAAGCTGGGATGTGAGGTCTTGCAACATTGTCGAGGGCTTGTGATGTGAAGTCCAGTAGTGAGAAAGCATCGTGCATATGGGTGATGCATCAATTCTGAGGAGCGGTGAGGCTGAGATGTGAGAACCTATATCATCATCGAGGCTGTAGTTGACAAGAGTTTTGCAATGCAAGTGCCAGCATTGGAAATGCATCATGATGCAGTGATTCTGATGCAGTCTGCAACCTTGAAGCAGAGTCCATGCGCTGGAAGAATTCTCACAAAATAGGCGATGTGCCCATTCTGCGTTGGGTTGTGCCACACAGCAGAGGTGATGCATCGGTTCTGCTGGATCCACAGATGGGATGGCAGAGCACCTTCAGGCCAACTTCCAAGGGTTCAGAACAGGGGTGGTATTACTTGGCAGGGTAGAACTCACAGTTGCAGAGTCCAGGTGCCGGTTGCAAAAGACTAGCCATTGGAGTCACTCTGATGATCCTGGGTACACGTTGCAGGTCCAGTCCTTCTCACCCAACCATTAGAATCTTTCTGTAAGCTTCTACTTTGTGTCTTCTTTTTAAATGGCCTATATTCAACTGATTCCAATATCTTTTTTGTAACAATTTTTATGTGTTTAATTTTGCACTAGAGATTCTATAATTCAATTTTTATGTTTCATGTTTGCAAAAATGCTTTCTCTTATATGGAAGAGCTACGCACTAAGGATTAAAGTGGTTTGTGGAAAAGGTGATCGTGTGGCCATGTATTGCGTTGAATAAAGTACCCCTTCCATGCATTTTAAGGATATTGCAAGTGACCCTGGTGTTCCTTAATCTTATAAAGGAACTCAGCTTTCGGCCTAATTTCTCTATATGGTCATGCATCTGCTCGGTGGCTTGCAATATCCATATTATTTACGGCAGGGAGTACTTTATATCATATATAAATCGACTTTGGTCTAATTATTGACCACTAGATCGATGTCCTTAAAGTTTGTTTCATTTAAAAAAATTTTTTAATTCACATCATTTAAATTAAACTAGTAAACCTTTTATGCTGTTTATTTTCGAATGCATAATTTTTGGTCATTTATTACGCACTCGCTACACAATTTCTTAGCTTGGTGTTTCATTGAGCTACCAATGGTGAGCTGAGTGTTTCTATTCTGTTTGCCTAACTACATCATGATTGAGCTTTGTGGGAGCTTAGTCATGGCTCACATCAGGGCTATGTCTCTTTCCCCCTCGCTTTACATTTGTTTTCTGCAGTAGGCACATAGTAGCCACATAGCACATGTTTCCAAGGCACTTTTCTATCATGGTTAGAACAGCCAGCTTTTAGCATTTTGAAGTGCAGAAAATGTTAAAATTGCACTTTGTGTATTAGGTGCTTGCACACAGACACTTAACAGTGAACCCTTACATCATGCACAACATGCAGGCCGACACAGAGACAGTTTCTAATTTAATGCGTTGTTTATACTATATGCCTAATCTAGGCAGATAGACAGACCTTTCAACTTTGTATCTGTTGCATCATATGTCTTGTATGACCACTTACACTCTGCACAAAATGCACAATTGTATCACATTCTTGTTTCATGGCAACAAGAGAGTTGTATATAAATGAACTTGTTGTATTATGTGTTTTAACAGGGAGCTTTAGTGATGCACACAGCTGTTTATAAAAAACCAACATAACATACTCAAGTCAAGCACAGAGACACATAAACAATAATGTATGATTTGTGAGGTGATTGGAGTAATACCTATTGTTCACACTGCACTACTTATGTAATGTGCTTAATTGATATATGCACCTAGACGTATATTATGTGCTTGGTGCAGCAAGTCACAGGAGAATACTTTAAATGGGGTTCTACTTGCTTTAGGTTTGCAATGCACATGATACACCAGGGAGTAGTAGCAAAGGTAAGACCAATAAACAAGTTGAAATAGAGACAGTAAGAGGACTGGTGGCTTTTTGCTGCCATCAATATCCGCTCACATAATGCAACAAAAATGTATATTTTTCACTGAATTATCTCAAGCACAAAGGTCCAACTCTCTCGTAAGTAGGCGTGGGCGGAAGTCGCGGAAGGGACTTACGCGGAGAGGCACGTAGATTGAACCAATAACACCTTGTTGTCCTAACACCCATTTGGATATACATAGGGTGGCCTTCTCAATGCATTTGGATGAGAACATAGGTAGTAGAGGTTTTTGGTCTGTTCGCAAGACAAATGGTATACCCCACTAATAAAATGTGAAATTATTTATTGCCCAATAACAGGATAATGCCTCCTTTTCTATGGTAGAATAGTTACATTCTGAATTCCTTAATGTTCTTGATGCGAAAGAATCACCCTCTCCTTACCATCAATGACTTGTGACAAGGATGCCCCCAAGCCTTTCGTACAAGCATCTGTGGTAAGAGTCATTTTCGCTCTGTAGTCAATCATCCCTAATTGAGGTGCAGTGGAAATTGCCACTTTGATTTGCGTGAAGTCATCTTGACATTGGCTACTCTATTCAAAATGGCATCCCTTCTTAAGTAGAGCTCTTAACAATTGCACGCGATCAGCAACATTTTGGATGAATTTCGACAAATATTCAACTCTTCCCTCCCTCTTTGGATGCGATGACAATAGGGGCCAGCCATTCGGCACTCTCAGTCTTCTCACTGACCCAATTGTCTTCCAAACTGTCCAACTCTTTTCTTAATGGGTCTCCCATTAGCAACAGAATGAATCTTGCTTGGCAAATCACTGGTTTGGCATGAGTCTTTAATTTTATTTTCTGTAAAAAGACATTACAAAAGCCTAATTTGTCAGTGAAAATTTCTGGAAATTTTACCCATACCTCCATGCCAACAATAATCTAGCAATCAAACTTTTTCTAAAGCCTTGGGATCTAATTTGATCCCCAGATCTCTTTGGTATTTCCACTCCAAAAGATTCAAACCATTTTTTGTTATGTATATCTTTCCCAGGGTGAATCTCACTTTGAAAATAATCTGCATAATTGACATCCATGCTAGAGGTATGTTTTTTTTATAACCTCCTGGTTTAATATCAGGAGGTAACTTCTTGTAAGCTTTGTTCTGTAAATTTTCCTTTAACTTATTTTCATTAATCCGTGCCCTTGATGATCTTCTCTCATTTCGTAGGGCCATTAAGACCTTTTTATTTTCTTAAATTGTTGCCCTTCTTAATCTGTTGCCTCTTTTAGCTGTGTTATGTTGTTACCTTGTCAAGCGCCAGGACGCTCCTTTGCTGGAGCAGCTGTGCGCGTTATAAATTTTCATAACTTAACATATAAGGAGAACAATAGTCTCCCTACATCGTGAAAGGAATATCATCTAAGAGAATGTCACATGTGGGATAAATATTTCCCGGATCCTCCCTATTATTTGCAATCTGGACAACAATATTATCCTTTTGAATTTCTTCATTATTGACCATATGAGTAACATTGCTCCCCAATTCTTTGCGTACTTTGGCAAAATGTCCCAATTTGTTATATTGCATGCATGTCACCACTCTTGCTTGACACTTAATGTTATTGGCTAAATGGTTAGTGTTACCACCCCCATAACATCTACATTTTCAACTTTCATATCTTTGTTTTTGCACATTCATTTTATCAACTTTCCTCTTTTCCTCAGGTTTTACGTATAATGCCTTCTGTTACTTCTTTAGTGTCTATAGCATCTTTCATTTCTATCGTACAGTTTTGTTTAAATCTGGATTTTCTGCTAGTAATCTCCCTTGGATTTTCTTATCCCTCGTATTTCTTACCAATTGCTCCCTTATGAGAGATTCAGTTAGAATTTCAAAATCCCAGGTAGATGACAAACCCCTTAGAACAGCAATGTAATTACTGACTTTTTTTATTCCTCCCTTGTGATCTAGAAAAGAATGTATGACATTCTATAACCACATTTATCTTTTCACCAAATTGTTCTTCTAATTTCTTAAGGGTGTTTTGGCATACATCTAGTTCCAGATACCCTTGTGCATCTTCTCCTCTTCCAGTCCATCTGTGTTTGAATCAGGAAGATCATCATATATTTCGCTTGCATGTTTTCCTAAATTATGTAAGAGTACATGCTGCTTCCGCACTGAAGAAAATCCATCAACTCTAATGGCAATTAAATAGGATTCAATAAGATGTATCCATCTTTTCCACTGAATAAGTGGTTCCCCCACATCATTTAAAAAGGAAGGAGATGAGACATTGCAAATGATGTACGTGGGTACAGAGATGGAAAAATGTAAGGGAATGTAGAGAAATGTGGGGCACTGCTAGTGTTCGTTCGAGAACCCTCACTCACTCTAAGGTGACATGCTTCATCAAAGAGTCCCCTCTGCACACTGGGACTGCAAGGTACCCAGATGGGCTACTGCTTTCCTGCAGGAAAGGAGCAGGGGTGTTCTCTAGCACATGTAGTACTACAACTAATGGGGGCAGAGTGAGCTCTACCTACAAGACTGCATGTCTCACCTATAATTCCTCACATCTACATTTTCAAATCTAGACTTAAAGTCCACTTATTGAATCTTACCTAATTGGTGTATTTCTTTGTTTTTTTCTAATCAAATGTTATACACATTTGTCTAATGTTTGATACAATTTTGTATATCCTTGCGGTTGGCATGATTTGTTATATACTTTAATGTTATAGTACACAATCCTTCAACTTGTCCACAGATGTACTATACTAATCACTGTCCTGCAAACTGCCCACTGTGCAGCAGGCTGACACCCATACCAGGTCTAGCTGCGATATAATAAGAACGACAAAAAAATAATAATTTTAGAACAAGGCGTTGCTAGTCAACCACCTCATCACTAGGCCTTGGCAAAATTCTAAATATGCAGGAGTAATCAGAATAATGTTAGTAATTATGCATTACTCTTGCAATGCGAATTCACTGAAATTACATGATTACGCCAGTTTGAATAACTAAGAGTAATTTGGGGGCACAATCCTACCGCTGGAGTACAGGAACAATGAACTAAGAGGGAAAGAACAGATACTGGCTTCTGCTGTCCATGTCCTGTAGCATTTAGTGCTATTTTCTTAGCGCTGATTGCATCCTCTGGCACATTTTGCACTATGAAAAGAGCGTTAAATGCTTGCTTACGCTTCTCACCTTGGTTGAGCACAATTACGAGTATTTTTGCTTAATTAAGAGTAATTACGCCAGAGATTATTGCACCACTTGCGCCCTCCCTCACTCTTCATAACTCCATGCGTGTGATTTTCCTGAAAAATTGTAAACATGTCTATGATATAAAAGCGAAGTCGAATGTAGCACAATTCTCCCAAACGCGGAGAAAAGTGAAAGTTGGGTGTCTCTCTCCAAAGCAGCGAGATTTTTTTTGCTATTTGTCTGAAATATTGTATACAAGGTTCCAAGGTATTGAGGTAGAAGCTGCAAGCACAGCACAGAGAATAGCGGCTAAGCAAAGAACAACAGAAATATAAAACATGCAGAATGTGAAATTTTACAGCCTGACTAAAAGAGCTGCGCAGGCTACTGCAGCATGGACAATGAAGAAATACAACGTTACATGCTGCAGAAATACATAATGAATAGCCATCACGATATCACACCAAAGAACTAATAAAATTTAATCAGTGATAGTAGGTTCGAGGTTCTTCTTCAAGGGACAGACGATCGTTGATGACGCACTCTTTCAATCTCTAGGTTCCCTCAGAGGCGCCATGTGCGTGCCTGAGCTCGAGACCAGGTCTTAGAGTCTCATTGCCTCACCGCCTCATCCCTAGCATGGTTTATGGTTTGATGCAGCACCCTCGTCTGTTCCCTGTCACACCAGGCTGTAAATCCCCAATCTGTACAGCTAATGGAGAGATGAAGTCATCACAGATGCCACCTCTTGGAAACCTTCTCATCACTTGACCACTTAAGGTTGGTCCAGCAGCTGAGGTCAGAGATGACCTCTTCAGGTCGCTACAAGGAGCCACCCTGGAGGATGATGGGAAGGGAGGGATCAGATATGAAACTAAATGAGCACTCTCCCTCCCAGGCACAGCAGCTGGTTAGAAAAAGTTGATAAGTTAATCATTCTCCAATCATTCATTCAATCTGTTATTTCTTAGGCATTTGCATTATTTCTCTACAACTATTTTCCTTCTCGAAATATATACCTTAACTTTGCAATTCCCTGGTTACTGACAGCATGCTGCAAATGCTCAGTTAAAGAATGTAAATGTACTAGGGACTAGATTTCCCCTTTTAATTTTTTCTGATGACACCTTAATCTTGGCAAAAACGCAGGTGGGTCTCCAGACAGCAATAAATAGGTTTGTGGACTTTTGTAGTCTAAATGACCTCGAAATTAACGTTTCTAAAACAAAATGTATGGTTCTGACCAAGAACAAACCATTGAGGGGTCATGTAACCATGAATGGGGCTACTTTGGAACAAGTAGAGGTAATGACGTACTTAGGGGTAGTAATTGACTATAGGCTACGTTGGAAGGAACAGATCGAAGCACTCTGTCTAAAATTTGCACGTTTATCGGGGTGTCTTGTGAAAGAACAGCGTTGCTCCCAGACAAAAAGTGTTTTGCCGGCGCTAAAAATCTATAATGCAAAAATTAGCTCTGCCATACTCTATGGTTCAGACATATGGGGAAACGTAGATCTAGGTGTTCTGGATAAAATCCAGAATAAGTTTCTTCGTAGTTTAGTTAATCTCCCGCTATCGACACCATCACTTTCTCTTGCGCTAGATATGGGCTGTCAATCTATCAAACATCATGCCCAATATAGGATGGTTGCTTTATGGAGACGTATCTGGTCCACTCCGGAACTATCTATGTTTGCCAAAGAGATTCTAGATGTAAGATCGATACAAGGGGCAGGAAATATATCCTGGTTCAAATCTATAAAAACTACACTTTTTAGAATGGGTCTCCACATGCAGTGGACAGAGCCAGGAAAATCTATTTTCCCGTCCAAAAAAGAATTTAAACTTTTATTCTGGGCCACAGTAAAAGAAGATCTGGTCTCGCTCTCTCAGAAACCTAATTTGACAGGTACATTCCTGATTTACAAAGTGGTTCCACACGTTGAGACCTATTGGGACACCATTACAAAAAGTACTGATAGGAAATTGTACCATCAATTTCGAGTTGAGACATTGCCATTAAGGGAATTTACAAATAAGTGGCACAACTTACCGTCTTTGTTCTGTCCCTGGTGTAGTGAGCAGAGGGAATCTCTAGGCCATTTTCTTTTTGCTTGCCCAGCATATTGCGCACCGCGCCGTAAATGGCTAAAACCCATATGCAGAAGGGTCAACACACGACTGTGTGAAAAAGCGTTGACAATCCTTAGATTTAATACCGCAGAATGGTTGGCCATAGGTATGGCAAAATATCTTGGATGGGCTTGGACCATCAGAGCCAGGTGTTTACAAGGTGACAAATGATAAATGAGAAATACTAAAATTTAGAACCAACTGAATGATCTTTTATATTTCTATTAACAGGGAAAAATGTGTTTCTATGTTATTTAATCGATTTTTTAAATGGATATGTGATTATCTATATTGTATTTTTAAAGATCTGTACTTATGTGTTGTACTTCTGTATATATTTTATTTGCTTGTCTTTTAAGAAGAAAACTTCGAAATAAACACGTTAAAAACTGAACTGAAACTGAGAATGTAAATGTGAATGTTCATTATGGAAATTACTGACTGTCCATGATGAGAACACCACAATCTAAATTTCCTTATGGTATATGCACACAAAGGTTTGCTACTACTCAGCTCAACAATGCTGTTTATATAAACCTCAGAAGTATAACAATTGAGACATCCACACAGGGGTTAGAACCAGTGAGCTCCACCTTACTTAGTCACAGGGCTCTACAGCCACAGACCACTGCAATAAGATATATTTTCAACATAACACTTGTAGCCCCTTTTTCATCTACAACCCACAGCAGAAGTCTAGTGGTTGTTAGAGGCAAACCACTAGAACATTGCCACAACAAGGTATGGGCATTTGAAACGTCTGTAGGGCTGAGACAAACTTTAAGCCTGATTTATTTGTTGTTTGTCCTTTTTAAAACACCTGACAAATCTGTTTACAGTTTGATGCATGGCTCTGTCAGCATTATATAGCCGTGCACCAAACTATTTTCTTTTTTTTCAAAAAGAAAATGTTTATGTTTATGTTTATGTTTATTAAAACTTTTGTAGCGCGCTCTGTTACCACGGGGTATCCTGGCGCGGTGAGTGAATTTTGAGAACAGAAGTACTGAAACAAAGTCTGGAAGAGCTACAAGAGAGGGGCATTGAACAAGTGTGTCTTAAGATCTTTTTTAAACACAGCAATGGTTGGCGAGGCTCTGAGAGAAAGGGGGAGAGCATTCCAGGCAGAGGCTGCTTTAACTGAAATGGATTGGCCACCTATACGTGCATATTTGAATTTGGGGGTGGTTAAGAAACAGAGGTTAGCCGATCGAAGGGCACGGTTGGGAGTGTAAAATGAAAACCTTTTCTGCAGGTATGTTGGTCCCTGGCCATGGACTGCTCTGAATGCCAACACAAGAATTTTGAACAAAATTCGATGAGGTACTGGTAGCCAGTGCAAACTGCGTAAGTGGCTACGCACGCTAGATCTCCTTGGGAGGGAGAAAAGCAGACGTACTGCAGCGTTTTGTATCACCTGCAGGCGGTGAACCATGTACGCAGGTAGACCACTAAATAAGGCGTTGGCGTAGTCGAGCCGGGATAAAATCAGAGCTCGAAGGACAGACTCCTTGGCTGCCCTAGGCAGAAGAGGAAAGAATTTCCTCAGGGCACGCAAGGTGCCAAAACAGATGCCGGTCAATTTTTTTATGTGATCAGCAAACTTTAGGTCTTGACCGAACCAGACCCCCAGGTTCTTAGCTGGGCCTCCCGTCACGCTGGGACAAGGCAGGTCCGAGGGCCAGATCTGGTCCTTGAAATTGTCAGGGAAGGGGCCGAAGAATAAGACCTCGGACTTGTCTTCATTGCACTTAAGTTGGACTTGTGCAAGCCACCTGAAGACTTCCGACAGACAATGTTGGACTGCTGATGGATCGGACACACCCTTAGGCCATGTGAATAGCAGCTGAGTATCATCAGCATATGCTATTATCTTGGCTCCCAGATGTTCCGCCAGATAGAGTAGCGGGGTCATATAAACGTTAAACAATAACGGGCTTAACGTAGAACCCTGCTGGACTCCAGTTGACAATCTCTTAGGGGCCAAAGAGTAGGGGGGCATCCAGACCTGTTGAGTTCTGTCACTCAGGAATGATGACAGCCAGTCAAGGGCCAGCCCAGAGACGCCAACAGCACGTAGTCTGTCAATCAGTAGGGCATGTGGGACCGTATCGAAGGCGGCAGAGAGGTCCAATAAAATCAGGACCGCTCTGCCACCTCCGTCCAGGCACTCACGGACAGCCTCCGATACCTCAACTAGAGCTGTCTCGGTACTGTAGGCAGCTCTGAATCCTGACTGAGAAGGATGTAGAGCGTGAGAAGACTCAATGAAGCTGTCCAGTTGTTTAAAGGCCACCTTTTCACACACCTTAGCCAGAGCTGGCAACAATGAAATGGGCCGATAGCTCGATGGTAGTGCTGGGTCTGAACCGGCCTTTTTTAAAATCCCAGAGAAAGATTTATTTTTTAAATAAAGAAGAAAATGCTACCCTCGCCATGGGAGACCATTCCCATGGTGAGGGGAGCCTTTAGTAGTTTTCACTGCCACTTACTGCCAGGGTTTTCCTGCCGGTGATGGGCAGTGAAAACTTACCTCAAATCTGTACCATCTAACTTAGGTGGGTGGAATGAGAGGACTCCGTCTGATGGCCCTTATTCCACTGGGCAGTCGAAGGTGTTTAATTATTCTGCAAATAGTCTCCGCCATGATTTAACCTAAGGTCCGCCCACATATAAAGTTGCTGGGCAGATCAAACTTTAGGAGGTATAGATACTTCATTTCGAGTATCCGTTCAAACAAAAGATACATTTGGCTCTTAGTCAAGTCAAGTCAATCCACTTCATTCGATTAATTAAAATCATAAAAGTACATTGTAAGTTTAAAAACGATTAGACAAATGCACATATAAAAACACTTTCATAACTTCGTTGTACATTATTCCATATCCATAAAATACCATGATTGAATAAAAACTGTTAAAATTGTATTTAAAATAGGCTGAATAGTTATACAATTGATAAGCTAGAAATGGCAAACGTATCCAAAGGGTTACTCAGCATTTGTAGGTGGAACAAAGCAGGTCTAACTTGCAAAAAAACCCTGCCAATCAATATAGGAATTAAAAACTTCCTACAAATTTCATTAAAAAGATCTCAAAACATCATGAAGTGCATAGTGTCTTGAAGGGAGTGATTGTCACATTTACAGGGCGCTGCATCCTCTGGTTTAGACCATACAGGGAGCTCACCCAGAGTGAAGTGGATCAAATTACAATGGAACCTAGTCAATAGCCAGCGATGAAAGGCCCTATTCACCAATTTCAGATAGGGTTTGATAAGCAAGGTTGATTTGGTTAAAAAGTGAGCCCTACTAAGGGCTTCTTCATTTCCTGTTCTTCCCGTTCCATCATCAATAAATTCATAAAATTCATCTTGACCCACTTCACATCTTCCTTACAAATTCTGTCTGGTGATTCAAATAGTTCTGGTCGCCCCAATTTAAAAAACATGTGCTTAACATAAGACACCAAGTTAATTTTGCTAGCTTTCTCCAGTTTGACGCAGTCCCGGAGGATTTGATGATTCAGGGTCAATTCTAGGTTAAGCCAAGTTTTAAGCCAGCACAATAATGGGGCGGCTCTTGTAATATCCGAGACATAGCCCTGCCCGAATTCTTGATGTACATAGAAAGTTGGGGGTTACTGGGGTACAGACAAAAGGCTACGCAAAAATGTATTTTCAACTTGCTGCAACCCCTCCTGCTGTTTAAAACCCCAAATTGAAGAACCATAGGAAGTGATGGCAAGGCACTTTGAGGAATATACCTTAAGAATGGCTTCCACCGGCCTGGCCCCTAGGCGCTGGGCAAACCCTAACAAGGATGATGTAGATCTTGAGGCTGCATTTTTTTAAATTTTCTCTTTGGGGGCCCAAGAGCCTCTCTTGTCATTTGTCAGTAATACTTGACAATACTGCTTAATTTGAGCCGGTGGTTTCCGGTGCTCAGTACTGGCACTTAATTGTCAAAACCAGCGCTTGTGACAGCCTGCTACAAGTTGGAACTCTCTGTCTCATCTAGAGATGTTCACAATAAAGTTAATTTTAATTCAATATACATTTACAGTGACTATTACCTGTTGCCCAAGCCATTCTTATAGCTTGGGTTAATTGAAACAGTCCACATTGTTACACTTATAGAAGTGTGACGGTTAGTAGTTGTTTTGTTACTATCATTGGCATAATGGCAGGAGCAATATGTGGGGCAACTGGCACTTATTCTTTTTCAAACTAAGCACTGATTGACAAGAGAAAATCTACCCACATACTGTGAACTTCAAGAATTGCTCAAGTTTGAATATGTACCTCTTTCCATCAATGCCAGTTTTACTCATTTTTTTTATTCTCCAGGTTCCAATGTTCACAAGCAAATGGATAGAGTTTCGCTAGAGCCAATCAGAAGAAGAAGAATTATTTCACATCTCTTTTTTAATCAAATACCTCAGTTGGTCCTCTAGAAATATTTGAAAGCAAGATTCAATTATTGTTCACTAGGTCACTCAGTTTTACATTACTTTTCCCAAGTTGATAGATACGCAAACTGAGACTCAGAGATAATAAAGTAATTTTTCCAGGATCATGCAATATAGTGAGAACATGGGGATTAGAATGTAGACTTCCCAGTGATACAAATCGGAATGTGTGCACTATATTACATCATCATTATACTACATCTCCACTAGACGATACATTTACTAGACCACACCTGTGTAACGCCAGGGACGACTCCTCCACTAGGGAAAAGGAGCGTCTCCCCACTGCTTTCTCGCAGTGCGAGAAGCTGAAACATAAATTGTTAATAACTTTCAGTTATTACCATTTTATGTTTGGTTTGCCCAGGGCTGCTCTACGAGCTGGCAGAACAGGGGAGGAGTGGTGTGCCCACTACCGAGTGCACAAAGACTATATGATCGCCCCCCAGGGGTCACCCAAAGCAGTCATGCACACTCGGCCCTTCTCCATGCAAGCTGCGATGCAGCCTGCATGGAGAAAATGGCCTCCCCATACGCCCCTGGCTGGGCAGTGTCCCGACCAATCACAACGGTGCAGTGCAACATTGTGATTGGCTGAGGGGAGGGAGCCTGGCTGCCTGCTTCTGCTTCCTGTTCCTGCCGGAGGCAGGAGAGCAGGAGCAGAGCAGACGCGGGACCAGGCTGGTGGAAAGTTAAGTTTAATTTTTTTATTTATTATTAAGTTAACCCCTCCAAACGAGTCTCCCTCCCCTCATGACCTCCCGCCCCTCCACCCGAAAGACATGCCGGCCGCGACTGTGTAACACCCCATATTAACTGGGCCACACTGTCACGAGAACATGAACATTAGAACACATTTAGGTAAACCTATGTTGAAAGGACTAACCAGAGGCAGCTCGAATAGGGAAAGAGACATCTGACCCTCTTCCCTAGATGAACCCAACTTGAGTCTATGTAAAACTTTGCCTGCATATGTACACTACTTTAAGTGGCTGAACATTCTAAATTAAAGTGCAGCAATAACATGGAGGACACGTGGAGCCACAAAAGACCACTAAAGCCACGTTCACACCTGCAGAACCATACTTCATCTATATTCCACATGCCATTCACTCAAGCACAGACAACATCTGCTGCCCACCATTAACAACTCTTTCAGAGTGCATGATGCCATGCCTAGCATGAACAGAAACTATTGTCAATGCTTCATAATACACCGTGTAAATCTACCGACAAGAAAACGTTCTAAGAACAGGAAATTCCTAGACCTGAGCACGGCTCAGACAGCGAAGAATAGCTGCCCAAATCCCCAGGACTTACACTCAAGGAGGAACACCATAGCTCTTCAATATGAAACCCACTGGGATGAAACAACAACGCACCACACGAAACTAGGGGATGAAGGGTGTCAGTTCCATATTGGTTATGAGGCATCCAGAGCCAAGAGTATACACAGCAAAGCAGGCACTGGACTTAGCAAACCAGGAGGATCGTTAGGGGGTAACTTCAGGTCACCCTAAAGCAACTGACATTGGGCACACATACTACTGAATAGGAGACCAGATGGGAGGATGTAGCCTGTCAGAATACGTGTACAAAAATATTGTCGTAAAAATATATCATAGCAGGATTACTGACTACCACAATATTGTGAAGCTAAGTATATTTATGAAAACATCGATTTAATATTTTAGTCGATTTTCTGTGTTCAATATTTCTATCAGACAGTATTTACACATAATATTCTGGTAACTTATATAGAGGATGACAGTGCCATATAGTAAACGCCGTAGTACATGGTCTACACATTGCACGTTAGGACAACCGGAGAGTAGTGCACTCATTGTTATAGCATTATAGTATGTCTTTGGGCCTTGATTAAGACTGAGATTTCTGTGGGGATGCTGTAACTGTGATGCAAGAGGGAATTGTTTATCAGCTTGTGCCACTCAGTGTGCGGCTAGATGCTTCCTCGAGTGAGATCAACAATAGGCTTGACCACGCCGCTCCAGATACCACTGGAGCAGTGGGAGAATGCGGTGGGCTCATACAAAGTCAACACTGTATCCCACAGAATGGCACTTGGCAGGCCTTGTTCCTCTGTGTACTCTTCAAAGGACTACCTCTTTGCAGATGCACTTTAACCCCTTTAGTGCTGCCGTCGACCAACGGTCGTTGTGAGCACTACCTTGCCAGTGCTGCGCACGTCCGTTGGCCGACGCGGGCGCACACGTTTCTTCGAACGTTCAGCACTGGCGCAGAACGTTCGAATCAGCAAACGGGTTAACATCCCATTCCCCCTCAGTTATTCACCAGGGCGTGGGTATAGTGCTAACAGAAAGTTGCTTGACTATATGAGCTGGGAGTGCAATAACAGCCATATTTCTCTTATCACTTCAAAAGTATCAATATCAATACGTTTTATCCTGCATTTTCACACTGTACAAATTAGATTCTGCTCGTATGAGACTATGCAAAGTACTAGAGTCTAAAAATATGATGTATTATGAGACAAGGTTTAAGGCTTACTTTGCAGAATATAAAATCCTGCGCTGCTCAAATACTCTTTAATGATGCTTGACAGCCTGTTATTGCTTACAGTACTTTCATTCTTTTAACTCACTACACACAGCATGCTTCAATGCCATCCTCTCTATCTATGACATGCGAGGGTTCCCGTCCAAGGGGAACCTGCTAATGCCAATTTAAAATGCAGTGCTGTATTAAGATTAAGCGCCTTTTCCATCTGCAGTGCGTCTCCACTGTAAAAACATGTTTTAGGTCACATCATGTAATAATGAGTTTGTGTGAGCACACCTGTTCTGTTCCAACCTTGTGCATCTCATTACTCCCCCGGCGACATCACAGAACCGTTGTCTGCGCTTTGCTGGTGCAAAAGGCATTTGTGTGATTCTGTCTAGTATCTTTTATGTATACATTAACTTGAAATATCTGAGAGTGAGAGTATATTTTGCTGACAACAATATTTGGAAACACAAAACAGAAACATTCATTTTGAGTTCCAAAGCCTGCTATCAGCCAAACATGCACTAACAGTGAGATATATCTTGCTAACAAAGGGCACCAAAAAGAAACACCCAGATCCCTTTTGTACGATCGGAGACCATGCTGCAGCCCCAAGTCTTCTATTGTACCAGACTACGGGGCATATTTATGAGGGCTTTGCATCATGCTTGCAACACGCAACGTGGTAAACATGCGAAAAAACCTCCAAGTCATATTCATGAAGCCACGCAAAGCCCCTTTGTGTGGCTTTGAATGGATTAAAAAATATGAAGTATTGCAAGGGAGCACAAATCGATGTGTTGCATTACTCTGCACAAGGGAGGCGTTCCATGAGTGTTAGGGTGGGTGTTGCTATGCAAATCCCATGTTTTTGATGCATTCCCAGATTTACAAGACCTTGTAAATCAGGAAATGTGTCACAAAGATACACCTCCACAGCAAAGGTGTAAGAAGGAGAAATATATTTATGTGTTTATGTGTGCTGTATTCTGCAGCACACGTAGGAAAAGGAAAACACCTCTATAGCAGTAGCAGCCCAACCCTTGCCAAAGTGGGGGGCGGGCCAGGCCAGAAGAGGGAGGTGGGAAGGAGGGAGTTGGGGAGAGTGTTTGGGGGGGCAAAAAAATAAAAAATAAATTAAACGCACCTTGCCGCTGCCTCTGCCATCTCCCACGCATTGCCTCATCCTTCTTCTGCCGCTGGGCTCAGGCTACCTGCCTACCCTGCGGCCAATCCTGAAGCTGCTCTCGCATGAGAGCAGCTTTAGGATTGGCCGGAGTGCCAGCAACTTGCTCTCCCAGGCAGACTGGGAACCCGTGCCTGCTCCTTCCAGCATCAGCCTGAGACGGCCAGCTAAACACCTCATGACAGTGAAGGGAGTGTCCACCACTCCCCCACCAGCAGTGTCATCCCCTGGACCCACTCGTCAGAGTCCTGGGGCGGGTCCAGGGGATGAAAAAAAAGTGATAATAAAATGGGTTTAAAACTTGTTTCATTATTGTTTTCTTTCCTGTTGGTGGCGGGGGCAGCTGCGCTCCTCCGCTCTAATGAACGGCCCCCCTGCTCTATGGATTGATTTTATGCAGAAGGGTAACCCTTCCTGCACAAAATAATCCTGCCTACAACACAAGCCCCCTTGCACCATGGTACAAGGGTGCCTGTGTTGGTACTCGGCTGCCAAAATGGTGCCAGTGCAGGGGAAAGGACAGGAATGGATAAATATGGTGCATTCCTGCCCTTTCCCTATGTTGCAGGGCAGCACAGCAAGCCAATTTGCTGTGCTGCCCTTCGCCACAATTCTCATTAATATGCCCCTATGTTTCCAATCATTGCAGTAAAAACTCATGCCGACAGAGTATCCATGTGTAACACGTTCTCAAGCTTTTGAAATTTTACTAATGCAACCACATACTTTGGGTTACAAAAAAAAATAACAGCAACTGCATGGGTAATGCTGACCTGGAGTTGCCTCAAGGTGAAAAAAAAGAAGAGGGTCGCCTGGCTGGGAAGTGAGAGAAGCCACAGACAGCTAAAGAAGAAACAAGGCTGCTCTCCAGGGTGCCTTCTGCATGAAAGAAATGTAAATGTGTGCAATTGGCTAATCAGCAAATCTAAAAGCTGCTCAGGAGCAAGCACAGGCTTTAATTGATCATATAATTTGAAGTCTGCTGGTGGCAAAGAATGATTACTTTGAAAGATACTGGAAGCCTGTTACCAGTTATGGAATGAATATTTCAAATGAAAACCTATAGAAAGGGTCTACTCTAGGTAAATTCTGATTGCACACTACTAAAGGTATAACTTTTGAGAGCACTGAAAGAAAATAAACACTGAATTCCTCTGCACATTTTGCAGTAGTGTTGTAATGTACAGAGCCTACCTCATATTACAAGTAATACCCTTTCTAAAGTTAGGTTCATATTTACAGTGCTTTCTTCTTCAAGCTGGGACCTCACAACACTATACATGCATGTATTATTCCTTAGTGAATCAATCAGTGATATTCCTGTTATATACACAGACATACGAAGTGATTGCATTAAAAAATGAGTTTTCCTACCAGTGGTGGCTACCGCAATCTAAAGTCGTGGGAGAGGGGCGGAGGGATAATAAAAATTAAATAAAAAAAGATTTACCAGAGTCTGCCGGCCACCTCGGTGCTTCTCTGCCACATAGCACACACCAAAGGCTCCCAGTCTCCCGCACCCAATCCTGATGCTGCTGTCATGCTATACCAAGCATGAGAGAAGCGCCAGGATTGGTCAGTGCAGGCTGGTCTGATGCTTACTCAGGCACAGGGAGTCTGTATTGTTTCTTCTCCACCCGGCTGTGGAATACAGCTGCGTTGGAGATAAATAAGTGCGAATGTCGGCTTGGCAGTCCTAAAAAGACTGGCCACACCGACATGCTCACTTACAGTGTTCATCACTCCTGCTTCCTACCATGGCGCAGCCCTGCCCTAGAGTAGTATCAGCTTAGTTAGTAAAAATAAAATGATAATAAAAGTCTTTCATGATAATTTTATTTTTGCGGGCTTGCAGTGGGTGTCGCTCCTCCGCCATTATGGAGAATCAGCCGCTATTTCCTACCAGAACAATGAATTTCTCACAGATTCGTTTATCTTGCATTAATTTTTTATTGAGGGTGTGTGTATTATATTTTATATGCAGTCACTTGTATGTGAAAAGCCACCCAATATTTACACAGTATTTGGGTCTTTTTAGGCACACTCATGGTCCCCCCTTGCACTGAGGATCACTGATCTTCATCCCTTTTTGTGCACTTTGACAGTTGTTTACTGAACACCAACGCTTATTTTGTCCGTCCCAAAAAATGTATTATTGCCTGCAAAACACAGAACTATAAACCTCAAAATGATGCAGTAAGTAACAAACATTCTTAAAAAAATTAAATCAAAATTCATCAACAGGAATTTTGTTGTTTGAGGCATAACAATAGATGTAAATAGGCGTTTCTCAAACAATGCTCTTCGCACCTTTCTTCCAATCTTGTTTGTGGCAGAAATGCATCGCCTACCTCCACTGGAGCGAAACCATATGTTTCCACCTTAACAATGCAGACAGCCGGGGACTCTGCTCTTGCGAGCAGCTCAGCAGAATCCAGATGGAAGCCGAGTGTAAGCCTCCCAAGAATTTGCCAAAGCTGGAGGTTTTACTGCAGCCATGCAGGCTCTCCGGGCACCCTCGGTAGGGCGCATCCATCACTTGTCACCCTGCCATCTCTGCAAGGACCCCAGCAGGAGCAGGGCTCCTCAGGACCTGGGGGCCAGCTCAGAGGCAGCAAGGATTGCACAGATGTTTTTGGGGATAACATTTGTTTTGGTCTGTCAGGTGGGATTATTGATGAAAAGCCTCCGAGGGGCTTCTGTCATGCAAGAGATGGAGTGGAGAGCGTAGAGACACTGAACAAAAAAAAGAAAATGAATGCTGTAATGTGTGTGGCTTGGGAGGAGGGGAAAACAAAGACAGAGGGAAGAAAGAGATGAAGGAGTGAAAGAGCGAGAAGGCAACAGAAAGTGGACATAGCGAGAGAGAGCGCGTAGAGAGGAGAAGAGAGGTAAAAGGGAAGGAAAAAGAAAGAGAACTGAGGAGAGGGAGGAAGTAAGGGAAATAATGGTCAGTGTCTTGTGGCTCAATAGACTAACCCTGCATCTGTGTTTAAACTCACAGTGAGGGGCTCAAATCATGGGCCATTATGATCTTCATCGAATCAGTGCATTGGATGCTGCCACTAGGGCAAGGAACGCCCATATAGGCAGGCGAGTATATTGGCGTTTGAGGCCATACCTGTACATATTTTGCTTAGCATATTAAAGTCAGGGTGTGAGTTTGTGATGAATGCACCATGAGGATTGTCCAGCAAGTGGTTCCAGTGCCTTAACATATGTCTGCAGATCAGCATATTATGCTAGTGCTTTTCAGTGAGTGAAATCGTTGTCAATCACGTCTGGCACATTCTGCATGCCCAAAGTTTGAATCTTGCCAAAGACAACTTAACCTTTCATCCTTCAGAGGTCAGTTAATTGAGTACCATTAATGTGGGTAACTGAAACACTTGTTATTCAAAGTGTTTATGAACAATTGAAGTGTGTCTTAAAACAGTATATCAGATAAGCTCGTATTATTTAATATTTTTACTATAATTAAAACTACTATAACTATCATCATAGTTTCAATGGCAATACCTTTTTCTGTAAGGCATTATCTGCTATAATGACAACAGAATGGGTGCATTTTGCTTTCCCTGTCCTCTCTGTGTTTGTGGTCGATCAAAATATGGAGCTGCATGGGCTGCTGCTGTGTCACTTGGGTCTGTCAGTTACATGAGCACGGCCAGGAATGCAGTGTTTTTGGAGTGTATCCTTTAGACATATATCCGTAATCTGCTGTTGAGAATAATGTTTCCTGAGCTTATCTTGATCTGTGAAGAAGCTGCATGCTTGTACAGTCTGATCCTAGTTTTGACAAACAGACATTCTCTTCAAGAACCTCTGTGTGTTAGTCTACAGAAGGGGACAACACATCTTTTTGTCTGGTCAAAAAGAGCTTGTTTTCGAGTATTGTTTATAGGTGACGATTTTCAATTAGAGTAAGCAACCTATTTTTTTTGGAGGAGATCCTGAACAACTACTTCAGAGTATAATTTTACCATAATATGGAGGACAAGATACTATGACTATACAAATGACAAAGAAGGGAATAAAGAGGCTGGGTTCGATTCACAAAAGGCATTTTGGAGTGCGTAAAAAGTAGTACTCCACTAAAATAATTTTGTGTACTACAAAATGCAATTCACAAACCTAACAGCCAGAGTTCTCCTCCTCCTCTATGAATTCTGTGTAGAGATATCTGCCCTGGGGTGGTATCGTCACACACTTAGGTATAGTTATTTTAGGTTTTAGTAGTAAATGTGAAGGTAAAAAAGGCTATAGTTAGAAAATGGGGGGAAAGCACTATTAAATGGGAGGGGGTTAGGATCTTTTAAGGAGTGTTTTAGGGACGGAAATTCTAATATAAAAAACACACCCACATGAGACAATCACATTTGACAAAATACGATTTTAATTCTACTACAGCACTAATAGTGATAAAGCAGGTCCCCCCACCAGCTCGGCACAGGTTTGCTTCTGTTGCTGAATAGTTAAAAGGTCTGGAGGAGATTAAAGATAACCAGGCTAAAGTTGCTAATAGACTAAGGGGCCTATTATCAAGAAACGGCGTTGACATTATCGCTGCTTTAGCGGCAGAAAACAGCCGCTAAAGCGGCGATAATGGGCTTGATAATACGCCGTATAGAATTCCCATAGAAGCCCATGTTCACACCACAACATGGGCTTCTATGGGAATTCACAAGGGCGCATTATCAAGCCCATTATCGCCGCTTTAGCTGTTGTTTTCTGCCGCTAAAGCAGCGATAATGTCAACACCGTTTCTTGATGGAAAGAACTCTTTTTGTTAAATGGTGTAAATCTGTTCAGTAGTTGCTGAGAAATTTGAAAAAAAAGAAAAATATCGATATCTGGGCAGAGCCTAACCATCCATGTCATCGTGAGAGCTGATTGGCTGTCAGCACTTCATCCTGGAATTGCTGGCAGTCATCTTGGGACCGATATACATGATAGTACCCCATTGAAATGCATTGTAGTGAATCAAAGATTTTTGGGTTACCAAAAGGAGAACTATAAAGGGTGATTACAGACTTTAGTTACTTTAGAATTCATTTGTTGATGGTACCATACTAATTTGAGGAATTGTGATGTGTTCTAAGGTGATTTTACCCTATGAAAATCCTTCTGCTGGGATATCATGAACCATGTTTGAGAGAAAACAATTTTCACATGCTTGTTCCATAGAGTTGTGGAAGGTGCTCCAGAAGCTAAAATGAGAGCATATTTTCTGTAAATTCACATTATCTTTCTCAGTCATGTGAGAATGAAGTCTGACATTCTCAGTAAAACATGTACATCCAACAAGGGCAGAGACTGTCAGTTGATTCTTTTGTGTTCTACTGCAGCTTCCCAGAGTGTTCTAAAGAACAACTAGAGCACTAACAGCCTTACTTATGACAAAAGTATGGCACACCTGAAGCCATCTTGATTGGAATAAACTGGTAACACTTAAAATATTTAATTTAAAAAGGAACAAAATATTGGAGTTTATTTTGTCATAGAAATTATGGTTAGTGCTGTAGAAAGAAAAATTAGAACATGTTGCAAGTGTGATCACAAATATCTTCCTGTTATATTTCAACAGGAGCAGTCTGTCAGTTGATGCCTTTGTGTTCTACTGCAGCTTCCCAGAGATTTCTAAAGAACAACTAGAACGCTAACAGTCTTACTTATGACAAAATTATGGCACACCTGAAGACATCTTGATTGAAATACACTGGTAACTCTTAAAACATTAAATTTAAAAAGGAACAAAATGAGGGGGTTCATTTTGTCATAGAAATGATGGTTAGTGCTGTAGAAAGATATATTAGGAAATGTTTTAAGTGAGGTCTCAAATATCTTCCTGTTATATTTCAACAAGAGCAGCTAGTCAGTTGATGCCTTTTTGTTCTACTGCAGCTTCCCAGAGTGTTCTAACGAACCAACTAGAGAGCTAACAGTCACACTTATGACAAAATGATGGCACACCTGAAGCCATCTTGATCGGAATAAACTGGTAACACTTAAAACATTTAATTTAAAAAGGAACAAATTGAGGGGGTTAATTTTGCCATAGACATTATGATTAGTGCTGCAGAAAGAAAATGTAGGGCATGTTTTAAGTGAGATCTCAAATTCTCTTCTATTTCATTCAAAAATTCTGACATGCAGACTGAAACAATCACTTTCAATATCAGCAGTAGACTTCCAGTTAACTCCCTGGTGAGCAGTAGCTTTACTACAGTGATCTAATGAACAACTAGAGTGCTAACATTCTGAATTTATGGCAAATGTGTGACACATCTGAATGCCTTCTTTATGGAATCAAAGGAAAAAACTGAAAGCATTTCCTACTGAGGAGACTGCAGTAAATGAGGAAATTAGAAAACTTCATAATAAATAGGTCCCCCAAGATGGCCAACAGAGAAAAAAAAGCCCCAATATAGGACAGATATCACCCAGATGTAACCCACATATAGCCCAATGACAGAAGTGTGCAAAACACTTTTCATTTTTAGTTTTTCTGCAGTTTTATATAGTGCAGACTGGTCAGGTATTGGAAAGTTACATCTTACATGGATCCCTTATTGTGTATTTTGCACGAAGTACATGAGATTGATCTTGCGAAACATTAAACTTTACGATTCTGTTAACCTGAAATTGCTCTGAACTGGGCTTTGTAACACCCGTTTTTACCTACTGGTTTTAATTAATTCTCACTGTATTGTATTAGGAAATAGAATTTACTGTTTTTATGTACACTTTTATGATCTATGTTTCTAAATCAAAACAAATAAAGTGTAATGAATGCAATGACAGAATGGAGGTGAAGATTATGCATATCTTTCCTCACTTTATTTGCATAGCAGTTCAAACAAAACAACTCAACAATCATTAAATAAAAGACTACACAACCCATTAACCATTAGGGGGGTAGTCTCCAAGGCAACTATAGTCCAATCATATCACAGTCCATCGTATAAAATATCGTGACGTCCCTTCGGCTTCCTCTTTCTTCACTGCTCGTCAGTTAAGTGCATTCCTTACATTCTTGGCTTAATCTGAAGTTGTTGCTGTTTGTATAGCGGTTTCTTGTGCACGTTATTAGCATTATTGCCTTGGTATTGTTTCATATTGCCTGCGCAGCAGGCTCCTGCCAAAGCTTGTTCTCCCCCTCGCAGTTTCTCCCGCCGTGCGCTCTGCGCTCTGCGTGCGGTGAGTTCCTGTCAGGCGCGTGTGGTGAGAGCGAGGCAGCTCCGCCGAGCGCTCCTGCTGGACTTTACGCGCGTTTCAGAATCCGTTCACTCCTTTAGTGTCCGCTTGATTCCCGACCAACCCTCGCCTCATTTTGACACCTCTACGCAGTGATTTCCCCACATGACCACGTTAGTGACCAGCACCACCTGGTGGTGGTAATTGGTATTGCTCCTCAGTCTATTCTTATAACAGCTTTGGGGAATGCCCAGCTGTTGGAGCACCGGCGAGGGGGCTGCCTTAAGAATTTTAAGGGCTTTTGTTTTCACACCCTCTGCTATAATGTCTTCTCCAGAGGACCATTTTTACTCCTCCTACCAGGAAGTGGAGGAGGAATGGCCCCCCAACTTCTCCCTCCAGCAGTGGACCAAGCCCTCTCTCTGGCTATTTCTAGGGCACTGGCCCCATTAGGGATCAGGTTGATAAGCTGGCAAAAAGCATCCCTGGGGTGTTCAGTGACCCAGATCTGGTGGTGGCGGGTCCCAGAAGCCCCCAGATGGGGAATAAAAGGGCCGTTAAGCATAACGCGGGACACTTGGAAGGATTTGATAAACTTACAGAGACCTTCCTCAAGAGTGCGCGAACGCTAAAACATGCAGCCTGCCGGGAGGAGGAGGAGCCCAAAGAAAATTGTGACGCTGTCACCACTATTGTAGACCCCGACGGTGGGTTTCCCTTAGAGGGAGATGGTGTATTGGAGGACGATTTCTCCTCTGATGAGAATAAGGACTCAGGGCATCCCTGGCGTCCAGATTCCCACTCCTCTCAGTCCCCGGTTGGGGACGGGATCCACTCGGACATGTTCGAGCCTACCAAAATTTACCTTCCTAGGTCGGAGGAGTGGACCCCTGAAGCCAAAGTGGCAGAGTATGTGGTGGGAAAATCCATTAACCCCTTGAAAGGGAGGTCAGGAGGGGAGAATGCCCCAAGCCCTCATTGAAGGGAAAGGTGTCACACACGCCTGAAATTGATGAGAAACTATGTACCTTTTTCTCCAAGTATATGAGGGATCCCAATAAAGGAATTGATAGGTCTTGGATGTGTTAGGGCCCTTGACCCAAATTATTCAATTGGTAGAGCGTTCAGAAGAGTCAGGATCCCCTTTGTCCACGGGTATTGTGGCTGGTTGGGCGCACTGCCCTAAACCCTAAAACACTACCCCCTCCACTACCAAAACACCACTGCACTACCCTAAACCCTAAAACACTACCACCAGCACGACTCCCTACACTACCCAAACACCACTGCACTACCCTAAATCTACCCCAGCACAACCCCCTTATCTACACAAACACCACCTCACTACCCTAAACCCTGAAACACTACCCCTAGCACAACCCCTTCACTACACAAACACCACTGCACTACCCTAAATCTACCCCCAGCATTACCCCTACACTACACAAACACCACTGCATTACCCTGAAACACTACCCCCAGCACGACACACTTCACTACCTGAACACAACTGCACTACCCTAAACTCTATAACACTACCCCCTTCACTACCCAAACACAACTTCACTACCATAAACCCAAAAACACTACTCCCAGCACGACCCCCTACACTAACCAAACACCACTGCACGACCCTAAACCTTAAAACACGACCCCCTACAGTACACAAACACCACTGCACTACCCTAAACCCTAAAACACTAGAACTCAGCATGACCCCCTACAGTACACAAACACCAGTGCACTACACTAAACCCTAAAATACTACCCCGTACACTACACAAATACCACTGCACCACCCTAAACCCTAAAATACTACCCCAGCATGGCCCCCCTACCGTACACAAACACCACTGCACTACTGTAAACCCAAAACTCTACCCTCTACACTACACAAATACCACTGCACTACCCTAAACCCTAAAACACTACCCCATCATGTCCCCTACACTACACAAACACCACTGCACTACCTTAAACCCCCCTATACTAAACAAACACCACTGCACTACTCTAAACCCTAAAACACTACCCCCAGCACAACCCCCTCACAACACAAACACCACTGCACTGCCCTAAACCCTAAATCTACTCCCAGCACGACCCCCTACACTACCCAAACACCACTGCCATACCATAAACCACTACCCCCAGCATGAACCCCTACACTACCTAAACACCACTGCACTACCCTAAACCCTAAAACACTACCCCCAGCACTACCCCCTACAATACACAAACACCACTGCACTACCCTAAATCCTAAAATACTACCCCAGCACTGCCCCGTACACTACCCAAACACCACTGCACTACCATAAACCCTAAATCTACCCCCAGCATGACTCCCTACACTATCCAAACACCACTGCACTACCCTAAACCATAAAAACACTACCCCCAGCATGACCCCCTACACTACACAAACACCACCGAACTACCCTAAACCCTAAAACACTACCATCAGCATGACCCCCTAAACTACTTAAACACCACTGCACTACCCTAAACCCTAAAACACTACACCAGCACGACCCCTACACTGCCCATACACCACTGCACTACCCTAAACCCTAAAACACTAACCCCAGCGTGACCCCATACACTACTGCACTACGCTAAACCCTAAAACACTACCCACAGCATAACCCCCTACACTACCCAAACACCACTGCACTACCCTAAACCCTACAACACTACCCAGCACAACCTCCTAGACTACCCAAACACCACTGCACTACCCTAAACCCTAGAAAAGAAACCCCCACCCCATGCCCTATCCCCCTTACCTCTCGCTCCTTGTGGTTCCTCTCTCCTCGTGGTTCCTGCTTTAAGTCGTCTCTGAAGGGCGGTGCAAGTCTTTGTGAGTAAACGGAACAGCCTCTGTTTCCTTACAATGACGTGGATCGTCTACATGATTTTTAGAACGCAAAGGGCCATATTACCAAGGTGAAGTATTGCCTCAAGCCCACTTTGCATATCAGCGAGACACATCGCTAATGACATGCAAAGTGGGCGTTCCCACGTCCAACCACATGTAAAATGTGGTTGGAGGTGGTAACACCCTATTACCAAGGCAGGAGTTGGGAGAAGGAGACCTGCGATAAACTTGTTTATCTTAGGTCTCCCAACACCTGCTCTGATCAGGTGTTAGGCATTGATAACATGGGGGTGTGGATCATAAAGCTAAATCCACCCCCCATATTATCAAGGCACACATTAGCGCGTGACAACAATGCTAGTTTTCACGCGCTAATGTTCCCTATCGCCGGATTTAATATTGCCTACGTGTTGCGCGTTGATAATGACGCGCTAACACGGCGATAAAATCCGGCGATAGGGAAATGTGCGATGTGCGTTTTTTAACGCACATCTTGGTAATATGGCCCAAGGTAATTTACCATACATACCTTTACAACAAAATATGTTGTAAAGGCATGGGTGGTAAATGACCATGCGTTCTAAAAAAATGCGAAGTTATGACTTTGCGATGTACAACACATGTGTGGTAATGCATGCGTTGTAATGGTATCGTGAAGTAAAAAAGTCTTTGTAGCAGCTGTTTATCGATCAAAGCTGACCCCTGTTCTTCAGTGAGACGTTTATTTAATTAATTAGGAGGAAGGAATGTGGTTTTTTTTACCGAAAAGTGCATTCCCTGCTGTTGTATTCTGAAAGTGTCCGCCTGGCTTGGTTTGACTTCCGGTGAGAGAGTGGAAGAGTCTGCTTGGATCTAAAGGAGCTCTGTTATTGGACGTGGCCGGCGCGACACGTCATCAGAAAACATAGCTAATGGAAAGCGTCCTACCTGAAGGGTGGAGCAGTGCCTTGAGTCCCACTGCAGCATGACCTTACCGCATGACCAATGTGCCCCCTCCGGGGTACGGGAGGCAGAAGCAGCATTGCAGGTCCTCTTAAAGACCATTGTAGCACTAATTCTACATTTTGGTACTAGTGCATTTTAACATTGTTGTTCTTGCCACATTCAAAGAGAAGATCTTGTGTTATTCAGTGCCCTCATTACCTTTTTTGTGGGTTGTGGTGCTTGTCATTTCTCTGCCCCGCTAGTGCACATGACTGGGCACCCCACCTCGTGTGCCATCTGCAGGGCATCTGCCCTTGGATAACTGGTTTCGGTTTCTGGAGTGGCAACATAAACAGCTGCTCCCAAAAGACTAGCCTGAACACTTAGGTGAATATACCCGGCACCAGCATTACCCGGAAATTCTTTCCGAGCTCTCCCACATCGATGAGGAAGTCATAATAGCACGGCTCCGCTTGCAAAACTGTATGACGTCATCGGAGCCATAAGAGGACCTCGTCGGCGTGCTGATGTCAGTTCCACCCATTTTTTTTGTGCCACCGAGGCAAACAGGCAGATCGAGACATTTTCACATATATACAAAGTATAATAAATATATATGTTCACTAAAAAAACATATGTTTCATGCACGTTATAGTTAGAAATTAGCATTTTAAAAACCTTAGAAATTCACTGAATAAAACATAGGTTTCAGGCACGTTATAGTTAGAAATTAGCATTTAAATAACCTTGGAAATTCACTAAAAAACCATAGGTTTAAGCGGCGTTATAGTTGGATGGACATTTCACTCGTACAAAACCATTGAAATTCCCCCATTATAGTTAGTTCAGCTAATTATAACTTGCGCTCCCGCAATACAATGCTGATGACTTCACATAAGGTCGATGGAAGATTACAGGGTATATAAGTGTATAGCATCAGTATGAGTGTCTGAGTCTCTTAGTGTCTGTATGGTTCGGTGGGGGTATTACTTAGTGCATAGATGCATGAATGTGTGACTCACTATTTGTATGTGTTGAAGACAGCATGTGTGCAGGACTGTATCGGTGGATGAGTGTGTGTATGGGTGTGTTAGTGAGTGAATGGCTGTCTCAATAGTCTCTTTATGAGTAACTACATATGTTTTAAACTAGTATACGTGAGTATTGGTGTATATAAGTAAGTATATGTGAGAGTAAGGGATTGGAAGAGTTCCTGTACAAATAAGTAGGTGTTTCTATAAGTGATTGTTTAAGAGAGTAAGTATGTGTAAGTGTCTGTAGAAGTAAGTGTGGTAGTGTGTGTATAACTGTATATGCAAGTACATGGATGTTTGATACTTTGTTTGCATGTGTGACTATGTGTGTGAGCAACTCTATGGATGAGTGTCAGTGTGTGACAGGATGTATAGGTGTATGAGTACATATGATGAGTGAGTACATGTATGAGTGACTGTAGAGGGCCTGTTGGTAAATGAGTAGATGTGTGTGTAGATCTTGGAATTACTGAATAGGTGTGTTGTAACTGGTATTGTTATGTCCATTTTTTATAAAATGTTAGTTTGTATTTTTGAGTGTGTGTATCAAAGGATATATTAGGGTGAGATGAGGTCTGCCACTCTATCACAAGGATTATGTCATCAGTGATGTCGTCATCCGTCATGTCATGAGTGGTGTCACTGACCATGTCATGAGTGATATAATATGTGACGTAATCAGCAGTGCATTGAGGGCGCGCAAGTTATAGTTAGCTGAACTAACTATAACGCAGGAATTTCTATCGCTTTGTACGAGTGAAATGTCCAACTAACTATAACGCCCCTGAAACCTATGGAAAACTAGCCCACTAGGTACCTCCAGTAAGCGCTGTTGCAGAGAGGTGTAAAAAGGGGTACGGCCTCGACCACCTCTCTGAAAGACAGAGCAATGGCGCTTACTGGAAGCACCTGGTGGGCTAGTTGGGCCCCAGGGGCCCTCAGGATTGAAGGGGAATTATTCCCCCAACTTAAAACACGCCGCAGGGCGTGTTTGCACATGTCACCTCAGGCCCCATCCTGCCCCTTCGTCACTGTGTAAACGCGACCTGTGGCCGTTTTAAGTTGGAAGTGCCCTTGAATCCTGTGGGTCCCAGTAGGAGAGTAAGGTCTGCTTCCTATGGTCACCCCCATTTTTTGCTGTGATTCTCTGGTTTTTCGACTTTAGTGTGGCTGTGGGCCTGCTAATCAGACCCACAGCCCAGCTGTTCTCTCTCCAAATTGATACCATGTACTTTAGGTACATACCAGATGGGTTACTGGTTCACCCTGGTAAGTCCCTGTATAGTGTCCAAGGCATAGGTGCAACTTAGGCCTACCAGGGGCTGCAGCATGTATTATGCCACCCCTGGTTTGCCTCCCAAACTGACACCACAGGTCTGTTCACACATGATGGGTAAGGTGGTGTAATCACCCCTTACTTAGATATAGTATCCCTATATCTACCTTTACATATAGACACATATACACCTATAAGTCACTCCTATCTATGGTAGGCCTCGACAATCCTGGAGGCAGAGTGCTTGGTTTTATGTTAGAGGGTGCCGTAGCATGAGCTGAGCCCCACTGCAGCTTTCAGAACAATTTCTTTATAGCTGTTCTATGATATAGCCATACCATATACTCTTAAGTGCATTATAATCCTCGTGGTTAATGCTAACTTTAGCTTTATCAAAACATGTTGTGTAAGGTTTCAAACACTTTGGAATACTACCCCCCCCCCCGGCCAGTCCTGGCGGCGTGGGTAACATTCCACCCTTCTAGAGGGAGAAGACATATAGTTACTGCTTTACCCGGTTAAAGTTAAACAGAGCCTCAGCATCACAAAATGGATGCTGCTGCCACAGACACGAGTTTGACCTCCTGCTGTTGGACGAAACTCCGGCAGGGTAGGCCTGGACAATAGGTTTCCTGTCCAGGGAGGTGCCAGCACCTCCCCAGACAGGGTTTTGTGTATTGGGCTGCATCAGCAGATGCTTTTCCAGACACTGCCTGGGGCACACAAGGTGCTCCATGCATATCCCGGTTCAAACCAGTTGCTGGGGCACTCAGCCCCAGCTCTGGTGCGAAACTGGACAAAGGGAAGGGGGTGTAACCACCCCCAGCCCAGGTCCACCCATAGGAGGGACCTAGCCAGGTAGTCCAGCCCCCATCCTTAGTATAAGTACAGGAGCTGTTTCCCTAGGACTTTAGATTACCCTGGACGAATCTTTGAAAGACATATTGTGGACCTTCGATGTTCCATTCTGACTGGAAGATGAAAGATATCTCCCTTGTGGTCAAGGAGTGACCACCTTTTGAAAACAGGCACCAGCACCAACTTTGATGGTCCGCAGTTTCAAGGCTCCCGTCGGAACCTGAAGATTCTGCAACACAAGAAGTGGACTTCCAAACTTTTCTGACCCCGATACACATCCACAGCAAAGCTGAGACCCTTGGCCAACACGAGAGACATGGGACTGGACATCTTGGACATCCTGTATTTTGCTACCTGCACTCCTTTCCTGAAGGCTCAGTAAGTTGTGCATTGGGGTACAAGAAGACACAGCCTGAGCACTATTTCCACTGAAGCCCAGGCCCCCACACTCTGCGAGTGTCCCTTTGGCCCCGCCTTTGCATTTGAGCTTGATGCATCTTCCTGGTTACTTGCCTGTTGGCTAGGGAGCCCCCTGAAGACACCATCTTGAATGTAACCTATTTTCCTGTTTGCTACAGGCTTGTTCCAGCTTCCCTGAAAAAGAGAAGCACCACAGACCTTGCTGGTCTGCAACAGAGCCAATCTTGATATCCTGCGTGGGTTGCGGTTGCCAAGGCTTGTTGGGTCTAATCTGGATACCAACACCGCAGTCCTCTAGATCCATTGTGGGACAGCTTGAATCCAGCGCCTGGTCATCGTCAATGCCTCCTGGACCTCATGGCTGAAGAGACAAACTCACCTTCTTCGCCCTCAAGCACCCGACATCGCCTTGGTCCTTCCTGGTACCTTCCTGGTCACTGGCTAGTGACCCAGACTCTGTCCCATTTGCTTTCAGGTTCTTCAGATCTTTGATCCACCCGGAACCTTTTCCTCTGGTCGCCTGCAGCACTTCTTTGCAGCTCTTCATAGAAAACAACGATGAAACCCAACACGAGAAGACACCTATGCACCCGGCGTCCCTGGGTGAGGTACTCTGGTGCTCCCGTAGGTCTTGACTCTCAAAGTGTCCTAGTTTAAAAGGGTTCCATCCTAGTCCATTCGGAAGGGTCCTTAAATTGCATATTTGTAACTTTTACGAACTCCATAGAAAGTCAATGGTAACCTGCGCCTGTGTTTAGACACTGCACGCGGCTCCTGTGCGCTCCTACTTCCTATCCTTTGGTTGATTAGTGTAGCCCCAGCGATTCCACAGGCCCTAGGCCTGCTTTCTAATTCTCTTGTGGTACTTATACCACAAGTGGAGAAGTGTGGCTCAATGGTTAGAGCGGCAGACCCTGATGCAGAGGTCTAGCCCGGGACCAGGGTTCAATTCCCCGCCTTGGCGGGTCTTGGGCTCAAAATCCCACGGACCTGATAATTCTCGCCTCGGTGCCTACTCTAATCATAGAGTCCCACTCTGCAACTCTGGGCAATAGCTTGCTTAATCTACACAACGGCCCCCACAACGCTAAGGATGCCTGGCCTCCACCTTGGGGGTGCCCAGGAGTGGACGCCTCACAGGGAAAGCCAGGATGGGTTCCACAGCGGTATTCGTACAAGCGCCTTGAGACCCTTGCGGGTGAGTAGTGCGCTATACAAGTATCAATTTACAATTTTTACCACTGCTGATACTACTGTGGATTGGGGGTCTATAGGGAAAGTTTATAGACTGTTAGGTATATGTCCCTGTATACTCAGAAAAAACACACAATATATACCTATGGTCTTACACATGTGTATGTGGTATAATATTGAAGAGCCCTAGTTTATCTCTCAACTCTCAAGGTGTTGTAACACTGGGGAAGGCATCCCTTAAGGATAAGACCCCTCACTCACCCGAAGGTGACATGCTTCATCATATGGGGCCTCCTTACCAGTGGGGAAAACCTAGTCACCACTGGGAGCTACTACTTCTGGGTTTTAAGGAAGGAGCTCAGAGATGTTTTTTTGGAGTCGGATGGTAATCCCATATGTGTACTGTTGTAGGTTGAGTGAGGTATGTTGCAGCGCTGTGTGAAGATAGGGGAATGTGAATTAAAACTGTCTAGATAGGTCACCAATAACCTTTATTCCTGTGTACTACCTGACAGGGTTAAAATGTATCTTTCTTCAGGACCAGATATTTATACGATGCTGCTGCAATTTAGTGAATAAAGCAAAAAAGAAAATAGGAACATTTTGGTAGCTTCTTCCTTAAAACCCAGAAGTAGTAGCCCTGATCTGTTGACGGGGTAGGAGTGTTCTGCTTAATTCATAGACTCTGTCCATCACCAACCCCTTTACTGAATCGTTTTGTCCACCATAAGCGTGGAAGGGTATGCTCAGATGTGAGTCCCTTGCTCACTGCACCATCAGGATTCAAGCAAGCCGGGCCGAAGACGGCTGTAATGCCAGAAACCGGTCCCCGGAAGCTTGTTTCCTTTCCAGTTAAAGAATTGGCTTGGTAGTTTGGTCTGCCCTGTTCCCATGATGCACTGGGCCAGGGACAGACTAATTTGCATGTAGCCAGGTTCTGAGCTGGGATGGTGCAGTGAGCTAAAAAACGGTGATGGATCAAGCCCTGATATGTTGACGGGGTAGGAGTGTTCTGCTTAATTCAGAGACTCTGTCCATCACCACCCCCTTTTCTGAATCGTTTTGTCCACCATAAGCGTGGAAGGGTATGCTCAGATGTGAGTCCCTTGCTCACTGCACCATCAGGATTCAAGCAAGCCGGGCTGAAGACGGCTGTAATGCCAGAAACCGGTCCCCGGAAGCTTGTTTCCTTTCCAGTTAAAGAATTGACTTGGTAGTTTGGTCTGCCCTGTTCCCATGATGCACTGGGCCAGGGACAGACTAATTTGCATGTAGCCAGGTTCTGAGCTGGGATGGTGCAGTGAGCTAAAAAACGGTGATGGATCAAGCCCTGACATGTTGACGGGGTAGGAGTGTTCTGCTTAATTCAGAGACTCTGTCCATCACCACCCCCTTTTCTGAATCATGCTGTTTTTACAGCACTTTGGCTGTGCTCAGTGAAGGGCCTTGGATATCGGTAAGTAGTAGGATCCTACATATTATCACGTTATTAAAGTGGTAATAGTTACGGAAATGTGGTTAGATTTTTAAATAAGCTTATAGCCATTTAACTGTAGTTTTGCTAAATTTTGTGACATTCTACAAAAGTATTGAAATGACAGATATCACTAAGTTTAAATACCTTCTACCTTAAAAAATACAACCCCCGATCAACTGCAGTGCCCAAAAATCATCATCTTTGCACCATAATTTATAATCCTGTCAAATTTCATGTATATATATTTAGCCATTTTCTTGCTACGTCAAATATAATAGTCTATGGAAAATGGATTGGTAGAACAATGCTCCTTTTATCTTTGCTCCTCCTTAAATGATTCACTACAAAAATTTACATCATCTCAAAATGTAGAAGATACTCTAGGTCTGTAAAGTTTTGCGGTTAGTCATCAAACGGTTGGAAAGTTATTAGGGCGCTAATGTCCCAGTAATTCCTATCTTTCAGAATACTAATTATAACTACAGAGTGTCAATCAGATTTAATGTGATTTTTTTCTTTTTATCTATTGTATTTTTTATGTATTTGTTTATTGGTTTACATAAACATGTGACCATAAATGTGTCTTTTAGCTGTTCTTGTACTAATTCTGAAACTTTACATATGCAGTCTAGTTTATTTGCTACTTTTAGTAGGCTTGTGCTAAATATGAAGCCAAATTGAATGAAAGCCAATCATGTTGTTATAAAAATTAAGATTATTATATTTGTACCTAATGGCCAATTATCATGTCCGCCATATAGTAGTATGTGTACCTTAATGCTAAGTCACTTTTCCATTTTATTGCACAGGAATACATAAGGAAGATGTTTGTTTTTTTAACTTGCTGCACACAATTTTATTTTGTGAGCCAGAGAGCATGCAAAGAAAACTCACGTTGATTAAGATGTGTTCTATTTGTTATATATATTTTTTAGATTTCCATTAGCATGTGCCGATTAATGTGTCTTTCATCTGCATAGACTGATGTACATTGCTGTGAAATGTCATTACCATCCTTTCAGCCATTTTGCTGCTACATGAAATACAAAAGTCTATATAAAATGCATTGGTTTTCATGCATGTTTTGGGACCCCTCTGTTTTATTTGCACCACCTTAAGCAAACACAGCAAAACCTGCAATACTCCAACAATGTAACGGATGTAACAGCTCTGCAACTTTTCGAGGATGGGAGCAAACATGTTTCCCTTCCTGCAGTAGTTCCTGGGAGATGGGGTCCCAGGGGTCTTTGAAGGCTTGGGAGGGGGGCCATGCAGCTCCCTCCCCTTTATTACATATTTCAGCCCTGGAGGATGGGTTATAATGGCTCAGGAAGGGGGGCCACGTGCCCCCTCCCCTTAATTAAAGATTGTGACCCCGTAGGATAGTCACCAGGGAATTTGAAGATTGGGGGGGGGGGCTGTGCTGCTCCCCTTCTCTTTTTTGGACATTTCAGTCCCGGGAATGGGCTCCCCATGGTCTATAATGGCTCAGGGAGGGGGGCTGCCCGCCATCCGGCCCCTTATGGAATGTGACACCAGGGGATGGGCTCTTTGTGAAACCATCAACGTGTTGGGCCTTTTACTCTGGAGTATCCCGCTCCCCAGGCGCGCAACACCCATTGGGTTCACCGGGCTTCAGCCCCCCCCGTCGCCTCCTCTGCCCAGGCTAAGATGACACGCACTGAAATGGTGCAGGAAGGCTGCGCATCCGATCCGAGAATGTGATTGTTTTAATGCTTTCTGAGAGGCCCAGCAGCCCGAGCCAGACAGCGAGCCTCTGAACAGTTTCAGCGAGTGAACCGACCCCCCTGCCCTGACCTCTTGTGTTTCCTTTAGTGGCGCAGAGGTGAAATCCTTGCCTGAAGGCAGGGATTTCACCTAAGCACTTGATGGGTTGTGAGCATGGGGTGTGAAGATGTGCACAGCAGGGGGAAGGCATAGCCAGTTAAGGTGATGCTTTTCCTTTGTAAAGGAATTTCTGCTGGCATCTTAGCCCAGGGTGTGCTGTCTGTGCACTTGTATAGATGTGTATTCCATACAATTGCACAGACAGCAAACCCTAGGCTATGACGCCAGCAGGAATTAATTTACAAAGGAAAAGCTTCACCTGCACTGGCCATCCCTTTCCCCCTGCTGTCTGTGCATTTGACCCACATTGATCTACACAGTGAGACCTTCGGGAGGGGCTGGATGCCAGGACACAGTGCTGCTGATCAGCCAGACTCCACAGTATAGTATCAGAAGAGCAGGCAGCAGTTTTTTGTGTAAGTTCCAGTAACTTTAATGCATTTTTCAGCACAGCATTACCTACTGCCTGCATATCTAGGTTACTGTGAATGTTGTTCTTGACTTACATACATAGAAACGTCAAAGAGGACAGTCCCCTCCAAATATGCAAATGTAGCGTAAGTTTGTAGTGTTCATTTTTTTTTGGGGGTGCTAGTGGGTATTTTAGAGTTCAGGGTGGGTGTGGGTTTTAGGGTGCCAGTGAGTAATTTTATGGTTCAGGGTGGGTTACGGATTGGGGTGCCAGGGGGTAATTTTAGGGTTCTGAGCGGGTATGGGTTTTGGGGTTCCAGGGGGCAATTTTAGGGTTCAGGGTTGGTATGGGTTTTGGGGTGCCAGGGTACATTTTAGGGTTCAGCGTGGGTATGTGTTTTGGTGTGTCAGGGGTAATTTTAGGGTTCAGGGCAGGTGTGGGTGTTGGGGTGTCAGGGGGCAATTTTAGGGTTCAGGGTGGGTATGGGTTATGGGTGCCAGGGGGGAATTTATGGTTCAAGGTGGGTATGGGTTATGGGGTGCCGGGGGAATTTATGGTTCAGCATGGGTATGGGTTTTGGGGTGCCAGGGCTAATTTTAGGGTTTAGGGCAGGTGTGAGTTTTCGGATGTCAGGGGGCTATTTTAGGGTTCAGGGTGGGTATGGGGTGCCAGGGGACATTTTAGGGTTTAGCGTGGGTATGTGTTTTGGTGTGCCACGGGTAATTTTAGGTTTCAGGGCAGGTGTGGGTTTTGGGGTGTCAGGGGGCAATTTTAGGGTTCAGGGTGGGTATGGGTTATGGGGTGCCAGCGGGGAATTTATGGTTCAGGGTGGGTATGGGTTGTGGGGTTCCAGGGGACATTTTAGGGTTCAGCGTGGGTATGTGTTTTGGTGTGCCAGGGGCAATTTTAGGGGTCAGGGTGGGTATGGGTTATGGGGTGCCAGTGGGGAATTTATGGTTCAGGGAGGGTGTGGGTTATGGGTTGCCGGGGGCATTTATGGTTCAGCATGGGTATGGGGTTTGGGGTGCCAGGGGTAATTTTAAGGTTCAGGGTGGGTGTGGGTTTTGAGGTGCCATGGGATTAATTTAAGGTTCAGCGTGGGTATGTGTTTTATAGTGCCAGGGGTAATTTTAGAGTTTAGGGCAGGTGTGGGTTTGGGATGTCAGGGGGCTATTTTAGGGTTCATGGTGGGTATGGGTTATGGGGTGCCAGATGGGAATTTATGGTTCAGCATGGGTATGGGTTTTGGGGTGCCTGGGGTAATTTTAAGGTTCAGGGTGGGTTTGGGTTTTGGGGGGCAAGGGGGAATTTATGGTTCAGCATGGGTATTGTTTCTGGGGTGCCTGGGGTAATTTAAGGTTCAGGGCGGGTATGGGTTTTGGGGCTCCATGGGGGTGATTTTAGGGTTCAGGGTGGTATTGGGTTTTGGGGTGCCAGGGGGTCATTTTAGGGTGTGGGTGGGTATGGGTTTTGGGGTGCCAGGGAGGGATAATTTTAGGGATAGGATGGGTATGGGTTTTGGGGTGCCAGTGGTAATTATAGATTTCAGGGCGGGTATGCGTTTTAGGGTGTGAGGGGGTTAATTTTAGGGTTCAGCGTGGGTATGTGTTTTGGTGTAATAGAAAGGTTGCTGAACTGTTCCTGTGGAGAAATAGGGGAGGTTTAGCTGGCGTGACCAAAGGTGTTTGAATGACACCCTAGGGCATCCATTATGTTGGATGTAGTTGCCTCACACACCCAGAAGGGTGTCATGCTTCATCATAGGCGTTTGCTCCTCGTCGGGGAGGCGGTGCAACCCCCGACGGGCTAGGTTATTAAAATGTAGCAAGGGGTACCGGAATTCACTTTATTCTGGGGGCCCCCTGGCTGCAATTAAAACGTGGGACTTTACCCTGTGCGAGAAACATGTCGACCACTCTCACTTCTAGCCTCCTCTAGGGTCACTCGACCTAACCTGTTGATACCTAGCGAGCTAGTCCCACGTTTTAATTGCAGCCAGGGGACCCCCAGAATAAAGTGAATTCCGGTACCCCTTGCTACATTTTAATAACCTAGCCATAACAACACACCATCCTGCCCACACACCCCCACTTCACCATAAGGCTGTTGGATAAAAAGATCTCCGCCAAAGAGCCCCTCTTTGAGGTGAGCCCGTCGGGGGTTGCACCGCCTCCCCGACGAGGAGCAAACGCCTATGATGAAGCATGACACCCTTCTGGGTGTGTGAGGCAACTACATCCAACATAATGGATGCCCTAGGGTGTCATTCAAACACCTTTGGTCACGCCAGCTAAACCTCCCCTATTTCTCCACAGGAACAGTTCAGCAACCTTTCTATTGCATCCTCTGTACTAGATACGGACACAAGCTGTTACTGGACCTTCCACCATCCTGAGTGGTAATCAGTGTCCGTTGATCAAGTGATCAATTGTCCTCCCTCCTTTTTTGATAAAAAAAATATGTGTTTTGGTGTGCCAGGGGTAATTTTAAGATTCAGGGTGAGTATGGGTTTTGGGGGGCAATGCATCAAACTAACAAAAATGTGTGCTTTAATTGTTGTCCAGTTTCAAATGCAGAATTCACCACATTTTTTTCTCAGCTTGACCTGAGCATTAACCGATCCTGATTATCTGCCATTTTAGCTCCGCCCCATTGATTTACATTAGCCACGCCCCTTCATCTGCCATGTTAGCCCCCCCCAAAATTAAGACCTAGTTGCGCCCCTGCCGCTCCCTCGCATTTAGGGTGTGCCAGGCCTTCCATTTTTTAAGAGAGGCTTGAAAAGTAATCTTTTCAAACAAGGCCAACGTTAAGAATGGGATCACGTACCTACAAATGTACCCAGGTACCAAAAATATCTAAATGAGCACAAAAGGATGCAATAGCTCTGCTGGATGGTCGATGAAAGTATGGTATTTAATTTGGCAAAACAGACTTTCCAACAGTGCTAAGTTCCTGAAAAGTGACTTCTTGGCACTTCACTGAACAGTTAATTAAATAATATGCTTAAAACCCCTTCGAATGATCATTTCTAAATCAGGGTGGTTTTTTGAAAGCCCGCAGGTGATGAGTCCACCGTAGTCTATTTTTTAGGACTTCGATTTACTGTTCAGTCATCCAGGTTTGAATATAGTGCACAGTGAAGAAACTCTCACCTGGCAAGGGGAATGCACTGGCAAGCACAGAAGGGCTCATTAAAAGAGATGGCGGGAGCTTTCGCTGGCACCAGAGGCAAACGATGCCTGTTAAACGTGTCACAACGATACAGGGCGACCGAACTGATCCGCGTCTAGGGATTTTAGGAAAGCCGGCAGCAGAAACTAATGAAACACTAGCAGAGTCAATTCCTGAATTGTACTGATGACTTAGCATCACTTCATATGCCACACACACGCAAGGAGGATGTTATGCAATATGCTATCGCAGAAACACAGCTTAATAATAGTTTTGCACCGCCTTCAAAGGCATTTAATACACTTCTGGTTCCTTGGTACGCTTAAGAGAGATAAGATATCTGACGCTGTCATCCGCTTGTAAATCTCAGGATGTAAGGAGACCGATGTCTCTGTGGCATCTACCTCCTTCGGAACATTTGGTATGTGACTCTGACACATGGGCTGCTTAACCTAGAAAACAAGTGACTTGGGATTCATCTGACTTTGGAAGAGGCATCGCATCGATACATAAAAAACAGTGAAGACAGAAGCTGACTCTAAGAAAGAAATCAAACAGACGCAAGCATTGGCAAAGCCAATCGGTCTGTCGTTGGCTGCTAGCCTTTTTTGCTTTGTCAATGTTTTGTTTTGCTGTGGTTTTATTGTCAAAGCTGCTAGTCCCTCAGCAATATTAAAAACAACTGGGTAAAAGGAAAAAAAATGTGTGATTCAAAAAAGCCCACATATTAGTAATCCCTAGCACTGAAATGAACTACTTTGCATACGGATGTGCTCCTTGTGAAACAGAGAATGCAGTCACTCAGGGTGCAGTTAGCCGATGGCTTGAGTGGGATGACCCATTGCCCAATAGAGTATACTGTAGTAGAAGAAAAATGTGAACGACCAAAGGATGAAGTGGGCTGGCTTAAAGCCCCTATAAGTAAGTATAATATATATGTAATGTTACTAAAATCAAATGCTCATGGCCTACTGAAGATCTAAAACTACAATGTTGACAACAATTCCAGGACTGCCTATGCCTAACATGGTTCTATTTAGGTCTGGCTTATCAGCACAGCTTTCAACAAGAAATATTGGTGCATATTAGCAAGGGCGTTATCGCCGCTTTAGCTGTACAATTTGCCGATAAAGCAGTGATTTTTTTTCCGCCCAATTACCAAGCTGTCGCTAACAGCAGGCGATAGTGACCGGTTTGGGGCCCGCTTTCCATGTCAGCGATATTTATTGCTAATGACATGCAAAGTGGGCATACCCAAACTGGTAGCGACTGAAGGCAGTCGCTAACACAGCTATCGCCTATTAGCAATATCCGTGACGCGATAAAAAATGCACGCTAACCAAGATTAGTGCCAGGATTTTACACCTGGTAAAAACCTGACTTAGCCATAATAGTCAACGGGAGGAGGATTCTACGACTAAGTCCCCACCTGCCTATTGGCGAGATTTTCCTTAGCGATAGGATTTTTATAGCTGGAAATCTCACGTTAAAGATGGGATTCGCGGCTATCGGTGGATTTTTTATCGCCGTTGAGATAAACGTTGGTAATACTGCGTTATCTCCGCGATAAAATCCAGCAAAAGGAGGCAATAAAAAAAATCGCGCTGAGCGCGGATTGCAATAATTATCGCAAGTTGTTGCTAATATGCCCCATTGTTACCAGTTCTTAAAACTATAAAAAGAATGGGGTTAGCTCATCCCAAAGAAGTATTTCAGTCTCACCTCCTGTTCTTGGTTGTTTTAATAAATCTTCTACCTCTTATGGGGCGCTTAATTGAGTAAGTATTATGGACAATTTACATCCCAAAAGTACAGTGAACCAGCACACATTAAAATATTAACATTTTAGATGCCTTTCATACAGACAGGAGTATTTATAGGGCTCGCCTTCTAGAGAACACATGCACTCCATGTTGCAAGCTTTTTGTGCACTTACCGCCCATTGCTTACTATTGGTTAGTTCTCCTTCCACTCTCATTTGCCTGCTTATTGTTCATGTCTCAGCTTGTCAATCTTGTAGTTATCCTCCCATTGCAGCATTGCCTTTTTACCATCACTTTTGATTGGCTGATTTCTAAGCTTCTATTGCTTGCTTTTCAAGCACTACTGTTTTCTTTTCAGTTAAGAACTCCATGAGAGTTCATTGTTTTTCCACCTGTCTCCTTTACTTACTTCTTTCCCCAGCCCCCTCCTAGTGTTGCTCTCTGTCAACTATGTGCTTCTACAGACACCCCTTCACCGTCTTATATTTCCCTGGCTTGCTTTTTTCACCAGTGTGCCCTTCACTGTCTGCTCCACAATTCTCTCTCACCTACTGCACCTCCTCCCCAACCCCTGCCTTCTGTGTTGCTTCCCCTCACTCACGCCCTTGGATTTGTAACTAAACAAAAAAAACACCCATGTTGGTTTGTAAGTAAGTGGGCATAGTCTGATGTGCACATCTACAAAATGACGCAGCAACCCTGTCTAAGGGTTTCTTCTAATTTTTTAACAATACTGCACAACATTGTAGATGCTATGCAGTTTGACTAAAAACCATTGGCAAAGCCAATTGGTCCCGTAGCCGGGACCTATTGGTTTTGTCAATGCTTGTATGTTTTGTTCTTTTCACTTCAGGCTGCTCTTCATGTTTTAGCCAAGTTTCAAATGCAAACCAGACCAATTAGTTTTTTCAATGCGTGTATTCATAGGTTCTGAGCACTTTCCAAGTGTGCAATCACTAGAAAGTTAGCAAGTGAACAATTGTGTATATTTTGATGAACGCATTTCGCACGGCCCACATAGACCACCATTTTTCTGCCAGATGACACACTACCTTGTGGGCTTAGTCCCCAACCTTCCTCATGCTCTTGCCTTATAAACGTTTTGAATATGTATGAAAACTATTTACTTAATTAAAATATTCCTTTGTGTCCTAGCACAACTATTAGCAAGAATGGTGCTAAAATATCTCCAAATTTTAAAAGCAAATTCCTTAGCTATGCTCATCTTTAGATATAACATTGCATGATTTTAATAGGATATCACACTGAATACTTAGAGATGTGAATAATACTAGGTGGTACCAGTGTCATGTGGGGGGAAATACAACTGAGCAGGGCAGGGGTGCTGTTATGTGGTCCACCAAACAGTGGTATCGTCACAATTTTCTGAGTGCTGGTGATGGCCTAGGAATGATCAATGTCTGTGTCACTGAGCAACTGAGCATGACGCGGTACCTAAACCTGTTTTGGACTTTGGGAGGGGTGTCTTAAATGGATTTGTCCCCAAGGAACTCATTTAAATTGAAATGGAAGTTTTCAGATCATAACCCATCTTCCCAAATAAATTGTTTAAAATGTAATTGGTTACAATGATAGTTGTGAAGAGGGTATATTTATTTCTCCAATATATCAAAATTTTCGGTGGCCCAAAAATAAGTGTCCTGGATCTCCAGATCTTGATGTAGCATTCTCCGAGCTTTAAGTAACTTTCACTTGCACGCATAGGACTAAGAACTTAAGTAACATTTACCTATGGGAGCCCATTCATTTCAGTTCTTTCTTGGACTCTCTTACACCCCCTGGGCCGTTGGCATTTCCTCCCAGGCTATTGCATTCGACTGGAAAGTTTTTCTATTTGCTCTCATCTTGTCAAATTCCTTGACATTTATTTTAATTTCCTTTCATGTTGTCACATTCCCTTACAGTCATTTCCATTGCCTCTCAATCTGACAATTTCCCTCTCAGTTATTTCTTTTAACTCTGACTCCATCGCAACCCCTTCCAAGAATGCCATTTTCATCTTCATTCTGCTTACATTTCCCAATATCACTTCTGTTTAGTTTGAGGTATAATTTGAGCATTTGTAATCCCATTTGTTTGGCATCACAGTAGTTGGGGTGTGACTTTCCGAACAGCTCTGAGGTTTCCATTGCAGACTAGTATCCGATTCAGTTTGTGCTGAAGGCGTGATCTGTGCTGTCAAGAGGTATTTGCTCTGGTCATTTATTTATTTATTTTATTCATTTGCTACGTTATGTATTTGCTATGTTATGCGAATATGTCAAGCTCTGTGAGCTGAGAAGGGATATTCTTGGTGTTGACAATTGAGATCGAAGGGCTGCACCAAATCATTGAATCAAGCTCATATAATGGCTGGCATGCCCATTGCCCAGCATAAGTGCACATGTGTGTAAGGCAATGTACTTATGATAGGTTACATTTCTCTATAGACTTTTCCATTTCCTTTCAGACTCTCGCCTTCTCCCCTAACCAAGCGTTTCCGTTTCCTTTCAGTCTGTCTAATTTAAACTCTTCTTTCTGTGCGATTAGAGGATGCCTGGGTTGATCCCCCTTGCTTACGGGGCTTATCAACCGGCCCCAGTAAATGTAGGCTGACAGCGTTGAACTCAGTAAAAGGCCCATATGTATTACATTTTTAAAGTAATTCATGTCATAAAGATATTTCTTATTTATTTACAGATTTAAAGCCATCCCTGTGAATATTTCGATGAGTGTCGTTAACCCAATAAGATACAACACAATGCATTCTTTAAAAACATGTTTTTTTGGTATTTACAAAGTGAAACAAGCGATATCCACATGTATTTATTATTCAACCCACTGGCATCATGTCTAACATAGTGCATAATCCCTTCAATGCATTATATCTGCAAGGAGATAAAACATCCCGGCCGTCTCTTCCCTCCATCTCCACCCTCAATGTTACCCCACTTCCTGAGTGCAACATCGTTAGGAACTGGTAGATGGGGTTTCTGCTTGAATAGGGTATTCACCTAAGCCAGGCAGAAGCCACAACTCTAGTAAGGGCAAGTAAGTCGCACACTAAAGATAACCTGCACTAACCTCCTTGATAGCTTGGCCGGAGCAGTCAGGCTTATCCAAGAGACAATGGGCCATATGTATGAAGCCGTTTTCGAATCGCAAAGGCCGAAATTCGCAGAATTTTGGCCTTTGCGATTCGCAAACGGCCTGTTTGCATTATTTCCAATGTATCATGCAATCGCAATTTAAGGAATCGCAATAATTTGCGATTCCTTATTTTGCCATAGCATTGAAGGAATCGCAAATTTAGCGATTCCTTAAATGATATGTATGATACATTTTTGAATTGCGAATTTGTGTTAAGGAATCGCAATTTACCACCAACTTGTAGTTGGTGGTAATTTGCAATTTCTCATATTAATGCCCTATTTGGCATTCGTGAGGGTGGTATGTGACACACATACATGCCCATAGGGCATGTATGTGTGCCACATGCACACACATGTAGATTTGAGGGGTGCAGCAGGGTGTCTTTGAGACACCCCTGCACCCTTGTAATAATTCTCAAATTGCGATTAGCAAATTGCGAATTCACAATTTGAGAATTATTGCACCATCATTCCTATGGGCCCCCTGGCCCATAGGAATTCATTGGAAATCATTCTTTATTTGCGATTTTGCAAATTGCAAAATCACAAATATAGAATGATAAGGAATCGCTAAAAAATAGCGATTTTGTACATACATACCGTTTTGCGATTTCTAAATAGCGATTCGCAAAAAATCGCTATTTGGAAATCGCAAAACGATATCTTGATACATACGGCCCAATGTGTAAAACGTTTGCGCAACACATGCAGACCAGTAGCACAATAAATACACCAGAAAGAGACTCCACACAATATTATTTACAAATATAAATTATATTATACATAAATCATAGACCAAAACGGCATAAACCAGTGATTACTGACAATGGTCAAACATCACAAAGAGAGTAATAGGAGAAAGACTTCGATGTTGCAAACATCATGAAACAACGTTACTGTGCATACTCTGCCGTTCCTGCAATAGTACTCATTATCTTGTCAGGGCTAGAACAAATATAACATACATCATCACATTGGGGCCCAAAATGCAGTAGTTAGACACAGAACGTATAGGTTTTACCAAAGCATCACCATATGCACATCTGTACTGACAATCTCACCATAAAGCTATAGGCCACAGCACTCCTGTGCTCCAGTTAAGTATTATGCTGTAACTTCGAACACCAATGTAGGGTACAGGAACACCTGCATTCCGACTACACAATATACGCTAAAGTTTGGCGCACCTAGAGGCAGATTTACAAGCCCCTTGCGCCACTTTTGCGTCACTTTTAACATGGGAAAATTGACGCAAAAGTGGTGCAAAGGGCTTGTAAATCTGCCCCCTTTTTTTAAGTACAGCCTTACATCACTCTCGGGGTCCTCTCCTGAGGTTTACCCCTACAAAAATGCAGGACCAGAAAAATGCCCCCAAGGTATGGGCAACCATGGGGGACACTCCTCCGGCTGAGTTAGGCAGGGAGACTTCTCTGGGTCCCCCTGTTTGCAAAGAAGGCAAAGGTAGCACCAACGAGCATGGGGAAAAGCCGATGTACATCAGGCGGGACTGAGCGGCAGAGTAGGGCCTCGCCGGATGAGTGCCGACAGTGAGGCAGATCATTCTGTACCGCTCCCTCACTTCTAGTACCTCTTGGGTGCAGATGTCCTTAGTCCCGGCAACCGCAAGCAGCGGCTGATGAAGTTTCCCTCGGCAGCTGCACACAACAGTCAGGGAAGATTCCTCGGTGACTGCTGTTGGTGGCCAAGGTCCCGCGTTGCCAGGCAACGCTTGGGCCTCTCTTGGTGCAGATGAAGGCAAAGGTACACTTCTACCTGCACTATTTCTGGCAGGACACAGTGCAGCGCTCATCACGCGCTGAATGGCCACAAATGCAGCATCCACATGGTAAACTGGCAGGAATGAGACAAACACAGTGAACTCTCAGGAATGGGCCCAACAAGGTGAACTGGCTGGGATGGAGAGCTCAACAAGCTCTGGTCAGCTGAAGCCAAGGGAGCCTGCAGAGCAGTTTGCAAACAGCAGCTCTCCACATGCACTAATTATAGGTTACTGGGAACGCTGGACTCAGACTACCATGGCTACATCTGGGAAGTCACTGATCTCAGGAGAAGAACTGGGGGCACAAAATCAGAGAACAAGCAGCAGGCTAGCACACCAAAGTCCTTGCAGCAAAGTGGCAATCCTTCTTACAGCCCAATAGTCCACAGGTCAGCACAACAAGCAAGTCAGTCCAATGGCGGTTCTTCCTGGCTCCAGGGCAGTTGCTTCTGGCAAGGTGCAGTCTGTAGAACCAGCAACATCTGGGTACAAGTCTACGCAGTGTCTAGAAACAAGGAGTCAGAGCCCCTGTACTCAGTGGCGGATGCTACTGAACAGGGGTAGTCGGGTGGGTTGCGGAGGGAAGGGGAAGAGAAATAATAAAAACAAAGCACTTACCTATACTGCCGCTTCTTCTTCCTTTGTCTTCCTTCCGCAGGAAGCACACAGCTTCCCAGAATCCCCTGGCCAATCACAATGCTGCCTTACAGCAGTATTGTGATTGGTCTGAGTGCTGTGGTTCAGCGCCCAGACAGGGGCTGGCAGGCTGTGCATGTTCTCCATGCAGGTTTTAATACAGCCTGCCTAGAGAACTTGCAGAGTGTGCATGGCGCTTTGGCCAGCCCAAAGCGGCAGGCCAAACCACCATGCACACTTTAGGTGCTGCCACCACTTCTCCCCCTGTGACTTGGCGATCCCAGCCCCACCCCCTGGCTTTAGGTTCTAGCTGAATACAGAAAACAAAATGATAATAACATGTTATTATCATTTTATTTTTTGTATTCAGTTTGAAGTTCAAGCAGTGGGGCAATGCTCCTCCGGAGAGGCCTCATTTCCTGTACTTATACTCAAAATTTCTTTGATCTGGGGGAACTTAAAAAAAACCTTAGCAGTGCACAACACACTCTTTCAACTCAGCCCTGGCTCCAGAGGTGCAGTAGTGGGTAATCGAGTCCTTTGTGTGAAGTCAGGACACGCCCATACAAATTGAGTGAGCCTGCCTCCCTCTCTGCCAGCCCTGGAAGGCCATTCAGTGTGCAGATGCATCCCCGTTACACCCAACCCTCCCTGTGTGATTGCTGTCTGGAAAGTAGGCATAAAGTGTAGCTGTGAACCAGGCACAGACGTGGATAGGAGACAGGCTGCAAATCACATAGAGTCATAAGCACAGAGAAATGCCCATTTCTTCAATAGCAATGAAAAAGCCACTGACACCAATACGCAAGATTTATCACCAATATTCCAAACATACCAAACATGGCAACACTACTCCCTTCCGATCAGGAATTGAAGTACCGTTAAGAGGATTCCCAAAGCTAGCCTCTGAGAGGAGTAGGCCTCATAGCATTGGGAAACAAAATAGGTTGTTTGTCACTACCAGGATATGCCACCTAATAAATGCATATGTCCTCCCTTTTACCTACATATCCCCCTACCTATAGGGCTACCTAGGTCCTATGTTATGGGGTGACTTAAATGCAGTATAAGGGGGGTTCAGGCTTGGCAAGTAACTTTGAATGCCAATTCAATGTGGCAGTAAACTTTGCATGCAGGCCCTGGGGTGGCAGACCTGAGACAGATTTAAAAGACTACTTCTGTGGGTGGCACACGCGGCACAGCTGCCCCACTAGTAGCATTTATTTTACAGGCCTTGGGTACATGAGATACCACTGTTCAAGGGACATACAAGTACATTAAAAATGCCAAACAGGTGTAACCAATCGTACCATGTTTTAAAGGAGAGAGCACATGCACTTTAACACTGATTAGCAGTGGTAAAATGCCCAGTGTCCTAAAGCCAACAAAAACAGGTTTAGGAAAATACAGGAGGAAGGCAAAAAGTATGGGGATAACCCTTCAAAAAAGGGCTAGGTCCAACAGGATCCAACCCCCAGTCCCCGCTGACATCTCCAAAAGAAACTCTAAGAAGACGCTCCTCACCTGTCCATAATGTGTTCTCCATCCGCCTATACTCTATCAAATATTTAAGGGCATCTTCTGATGGCATAAATCCTGCTCTCTGCTGCTATACACATATGATTCAGAAAAGGGGGTGGTGATGAACAGAGTGTCTGAATTAAGCAGACCACTCTTACCCAGTCCAAAGATCAGGGCTTGATCCATCACCGTTATTTATCTCACTGCACCATCCCAGTTCAGAACCTGGCTATATGCAAATCAGTCTGTCCCTGACCCAGTGCATCATGGGAACAGAGCAGACTAAACTACCAAGCCAATTCTTCACCAGAAAGGAGACAAGCTACCGGGGACCGGTTTCTGGCATTTCAGCCGTCTTCGGCTCGGCTTGCTTGAATCCTGATGGTGCAGTGAGAAAGGGACTCAGGTCTGAGTATACCCTGCCACACCTATAGTGGCCAAAAAACGATTCAGAAAAGGGGGTGGTGATGAACAGAGTGTCTGAATTAAGCAGACCACTCTTACCCAGTCCAAAGATCAGGGCTTGATCCATCACCGTTATTTATCTCACTGCACCATCCCAGTTCAGAACCTGGCTATATGCAAATCAGTCTGTCCCTGGCCCAGTGCATCATGGGAGCAGAGCAGACTAAACTACCAAGTCAATTCATCACCAGAAAGGAGACAAGCTACCGGGGAACGGTTTCTGGCATTTCAGCCATCTTCGCCCGGCTTGCTTGAATCCTGATGGTGCAGTGAGAAAGGGACTCATGTCTGAGTATACCCTGCCACACCTATAGTGGCCAAAAAACGATTCAGAAAAGGGGGTGGTGATGAACAGAGTGTCTGAATTAAGCAGACCACTCTTACCCAGTCCAAAGATCAGGGCTTGATCCATCACCGTTATGCATCTCACTGCACCATCCCAGTTCAGAACCTGGCTATATGCAAATCAGTCTGTCCCTGGCCCAGTGCATCATGGGAACAGAGCAGACTAAACTACCAAGCCAATTCTTCACCAGAAAGGAGACAAGCTACCGGGGACCGGTTTCTGGCATTTCAGCCTTCTTCGGCCCGGCTTGCTTGAATCCTGATGGTGCAGTGAGAAAGGGACTCATGTCTGAGTATACCCTGCCACACCTATAGTGGCCAAAAAACGATTCAGAAAAGGGGGTGGTGATGAACAGAGTGTCTGAATTAAGCAGACCACTCTTACCCAGTCCAAAGATCAGGGCTTAATCCATCACTGTTATTTATCTCACTGCACCATCCCAGTTCAGAACCTGGCTATATGCAAATCAGTCTGTCCCTGGCCCAGTGCATCATGGGAACAGAGCAGACTAAACTACCAAGCCAATTCTTCACCTGAAAGGAGACAAGCTACTGGGGACCGGTTTCTGGCATTTCAGCCGTCTTCGGCCCGGCTTGCTTGAATCCTGATGGTGCAGTGAGAAAGGGACTCATGTCTGAGTATACCCTGCCACACCTATAGTGGCCAAAAAACGATTCAGAAAAGGGGGTGGTGATGAACAGAGTGTCTGAATTAAGCAGACCACTGTTACCCAGTCCAAAGATCAGGGCTTGATCCATCACAGTTATTTATCTCACTGCGCCATCCCAGTTCAGAACCTGGCTATATGCAAATCAGTCTGTCCCTGGCCCAGTGCATCAGGGGAACAGAGCAGACTAAACTACCAAGCCAATTCTTCACCAGAAAGGAGACAAGCTACCGGGGACCGGTTTCTGGCAATTCAGCCATCTTCGGCCTGGCTTACTTGAATCCTGATGGTGCAGTGAGAAAGGGACTCATGTCTGAGTAAACCCTGCCACACCTATAGTGGCCAAAAAACGATTCAGAAAAGGGGGTGGTGATGAACAGAGTGTCTGAATTAAGCAGACCACTCTTACCCAGTCCAAAGATCAGGGCTTGATCCATCACCGTTATTTATCTCACTGCGCCATCCCAGTTCAGAACCTGGCTATATGCAAATCAGTCTGTCCCTGGCCCAGTGCATCATGGGAACAGAGCAGACTAAACTACCAAGCCAATTCTTCACCAGAAAGGAGACAAGCTACCGGGGACCGGTTTCTGGCATTTCACCCGTCTTCGGCCCGGCTTGCTTGAATCCTGATGGTGCAGTGAGAAAGGGACTCATGTCTGAGTATACCCTGCCACACCTATAGTGGCCAAAAAACGATTCAGAAAAGGGGGTGGTGATGAACAGAGAGTCTGAATTAAGCAGACCACTCTTACCCAGTCCAAAGATCAGGGCTTGATCAATCACCGGTATTTATCTCACTGCACCATCCCAGTTCAGAACCTGGCTATATGCAAATCAGTCTGTCCCTGGCCCAGTGCATCATGGGAGCAGAGCAGACTAAACTACCAAGTCAATTCATCACCAGAAAGGAGACAAGCTACCGGGGAACGGTTTCTGGCATTTCAGCCATCTTCGCCCGGCTTGCTTGAATCCTGATGGTGCAGTGAGAAGGGGACTCATGTCTGAGTATACCCTGCCACACCTATAGTGGCCAAAAAACGATTCAGAAAAGGGGGTGGTGATGAACAGAGTGTCTGAATTAAGCAGACCACTCTTACCCAGTCCAAAGATCAGGGCTTGATCCATCACCGTTATGCATCTCACTGCACCATCCCAGTTCAGAACCTGGCTATATGCAAATCAGTCTGTCCCTGGCCCAGTGCATCATGGGAACAGAGCAGACTAAACTACCAAGCCAATTCTTCACCAGAAAGGAGACTAGCTACCGGGGACCGGTTTCTGGCATTTCAGCCTTCTTCGGCCCGGCTTGCTTGAATCCTGATGGTGCAGTGAGAAAGGGACTCATGTCTGAGTATACCCTGCCACACCTATAGTGGCCAAAAAACGATTCAGAAAAGGGGGTGGTGATGAACAGAGTGTCTGAATTAAGCAGACCACTCTTACCCAGTCCAAAGATCAGGGCTTGATCCATCACTGTTATTTATCTCACTGCACCATCCCAGTTCAGAGCCTGGCTATATGCAAATCAGTCTGTCCCTGGCCCAGTGCATCATGGGAACAGAGCAGACTAAACTACCAAGCCAATTCTTCACCAGAAAGGAGACAAGCTACTGGGGACCGGTTTCTGGCATTTCAGCCGTCTTCGGCCCGGCTTGCTTGAATCCTGATGGTGCAGTGAGAAAGGGACTCATGTCTGAGTATACCCTGCCACACCTATAGTGGCCAAAAAACGATTCAGAAAAGGGGGTGGTGATGAACAGAGTGTCTGAATTAAGCAGACCACTCTTACCCAGTCCAAAGATCAGGGCTTGATCCATCACCGTTATTTATCTCACTGCGCCATCCCAGTTCAGAACCTGGCTATATGCAAATCAGTCTGTCCCTGGCCCAGTGCATCATGGGAACAGAGCAGACTAAACTACCAAGCCAATTCTTCACCAGAAAGGAGACAAGCTACCGGGGACCGGTTTCTGGCATTTCACCCGTCTTCGGCCCGGCTTGCTTGAATCCTGATGGTGCAGTGAGAAAGGGACTCATGTCTGAGTATACCCTGCCACACCTATAGTGGCCAAAAAACGATTCAGAAAAGGGGGTGGTGATGAACAGAGAGTCTGAATTAAGCAGACCACTCTTACCCAGTCCAAAGATCAGGGCTTGATCAATCACCGGTATTTATCTCACTGCACCATCCCAGTTCAGAACCTGGCTATATGCAAATCAGTCTGTCCCTGGCCCAGTGCATCATGGAAACAGAGCAGACTAAACTACCAAGCCAATTCTTCACCAGAAAGGAGACAAGCTACCGGGGACCGGTTTCTGGCCTTTCAGCCGTCTTCGGCCTGGTTTGCTTGAATCCTGATGGTGCAGTGAGAAAGGGACTCATGTCTGAGTATACCCTGCCACACCTATAGTGGCCAAAAAACGATTCAGAAATGGGGGTGTTTATGAACAGAGTGTCTGAATTAAGCAGACCACTCTTACCCAGTCCAAAGATCAGGGCTTGATCCATCACCGTTATTTATCTCACTGCACCATCCCAGTTCAGAACCTGGCTATATGCAAATCAGTCTGTCCCTGGCCCAGTGCATCATGGGAACAGAGCAGACTAAACTACCAAGCCAATTCTTCACCAGAAAGGAGACAAGCTACCGGGGACCGGTTTCTGGCATTTCAGCCGTCCTTGGCCCGGCTTGCTTGAATCCTCATGGTGCAGTGAGAAAGGGACTCATGTCTGAGTATACCCTGCCACATCTATAGTGGCCAAAAAACGATTCAGAAAAGGGGGTGGTGATGAACAGAGTGTCTGAATTAAGCAGACCACTCTTACCCAGTCCAAAGATCAGGGCTTGATCCATCACCGTTATTTATCTCACTGCACCATCCCAGTTCAGAACCTGGCTATATGCAAATCAGTCTGTCCCTGACCCAGTGCATCATGGGAACAGAGCAGACTAAACTACCAAGCCAATTCTTCACCAGAAAGGAGACAAGCTACCGGGGACCGGTTTCTGGCATTTCAGCCGTCTTCGGCCCGGCTTGCTTGAATCCTGATGGTGCAGTGAGAAAGGGACTCATGTCTGAGTATACCCTGCCACACCTATAGTGGCCAAAAAACGATTCAGAAAAGGGGGTGGTGATGAACAGAGTGTCTGAATTAAGCAGACCACTCTTACCCAGTCCAAAGATCAGGGCTTGATCCATCACCGTTATTTATCTCACTGCACCATCCCAGTTCAGAACCTGGCTATATGCAAATCAGTCTGTCCCTGGCCCAGTGCATCATGGGAGCAGAGCAGACTAAACTACCAAGTCAATTCATCACCAGAAAGGAGACAAGCTACCGGGGAACGGTTTCTGGCATTTCAGCCATCTTCGCCCGGCTTGCTTGAATCCTGATGGTGCAGTGAGAAAGGGACTCATGTCTGAGTATACCCTGCCACACCTATAGTGGCCAAAAAACGATTCAGAAAAGGGGGTGGTGATGAACAGAGTGTCTGAATTAAGCAGACCACTCTTACCCAGTCCAAAGATCAGGGCTTGATCCATCACCGTTATGCATCTCACTGCACCATCCCAGTTCAGAACCTGGCTATATGCAAATCAGTCTGTCCCTGGCCCAGTGCATCATGGGAACAGAGCAGACTAAACTACCAAGCCAATTCTTCACCAGAAAGGAGACAAGCTACCGGGGACCGGTTTCTGGCATTTCAGCCTTCTTCGGCCCGGCTTGCTTGAATCCTGATGGTGCAGTGAGAAAGGGACTCATGTCTGAGTATACCCTGCCACACCTATAGTGGCCAAAAAACAATTCAGAAAAGGGGGTGGTGATGAACAGAGTGTCTGAATTAAGCAGACCACTCTTACCCAGTCCAAAGATCAGGGCTTAATCCATCACTGTTATTTATCTCACTGCACCATCCCAGTTCAGAACCTGGCTATATGCAAATCAGTCTGTCCCTGGCCCAGTGCATCATGGGAACAGAGCAGACTAAACTACCAAGCCAATTCTTCACCTGAAAGGAGACAAGCTACTGGGGACCGGTTTCTGGCATTTCAGCCGTCTTCGGCCCGGCTTGCTTGAATCCTGATGGTGCAGTGAGAAAGGGACTCATGTCTGAGTATACCCTGCCACACCTATAGTGGCCAAAAAACGATTCAGAAAAGGGGGTGGTGATGAACAGAGTGTCTGAATTAAGCAGACCACTGTTACCCAGTCCAAAGATCAGGGCTTGATCCATCACAGTTATTTATCTCACTGCGCCATCCCAGTTCAGAACCTGGCTATATGCAAATCAGTCTGTCCCTGGCCCAGTGCATCAGGGGAACAGAGCAGACTAAACTACCAAGCCAATTCTTCACCAGAAAGGAGACAAGCTACCGGGGACCGGTTTCTGGCAATTCAGCCATCTTCGGCCTGGCTTACTTGAATCCTGATGGTGCAGTGAGAAAGGGACTCATGTCTGAGTAAACCCTGCCACACCTATAGTGGCCAAAAAACGATTCAGAAAAGGGGGTGGTGATGAACAGAGTGTCTGAATTAAGCAGACCACTCTTACCCAGTCCAAAGATCAGGGCTTGATCCATCACCGTTATTTATCTCACTGCGCCATCCCAGTTCAGAACCTGGCTATATGCAAATCAGTCTGTCCCTGGCCCAGTGCATCATGGGAACAGAGCAGACTAAACTACCAAGCCAATTCTTCACCAGAAAGGAGACAAGCTACCGGGGACCGGTTTCTGGCATTTCACCCGTCTTCGGCCCGGCTTGCTTGAATCCTGATGGTGCAGTGAGAAAGGGACTCATGTCTGAGTATACCCTGCCACACCTATAGTGGCCAAAAAACGATTCAGAAAAGGGGGTGGTGATGAACAGAGAGTCTGAATTAAGCAGACCACTTTTACCCAGTCCAAAGATCAGGGCTTGATCAATCACCGGTATTTATCTCACTGCACCATCCCAGTTCAGAACCTGGCTATATGCAAATCAGTCTGTCCCTGGCCCAGTGCATCATGGGAGCAGAGCAGACTAAACTACCAAGTCAATTCATCACCAGAAAGGAGACAAGCTACCGGGGAACGGTTTCTGGCATTTCAGCCATCTTCGCCCGGCTTGCTTGAATCCTGATGGTGCAGTGAGAAGGGGACTCATGTCTGAGTATACCCTGCCACACCTATAGTGGCCAAAAAACGATTCAGAAAAGGGGGTGGTGATGAACAGAGTGTCTGAATTAAGCAGACCACTCTTACCCAGTCCAAAGATCAGGGCTTGATCCATCACCGTTATGCATCTCACTGCACCATCCCAGTTCAGAACCTGGCTATATGCAAATCAGTCTGTCCCTGGCCCAGTGCATCATGGGAACAGAGCAGACTAAACTACCAAGCCAATTCTTCACCAGAAAGGAGACTAGCTACCGGGGACCGGTTTCTGGCATTTCAGCCTTCTTCGGCCCGGCTTGCTTGAATCCTGATGGTGCAGTGAGAAAGGGACTCATGTCTGAGTATACCCTGCCACACCTATAGTGGCCAAAAAACGATTCAGAAAAGGGGGTGGTGATGAACAGAGTGTCTGAATTAAGCAGACCACTCTTACCCAGTCCAAAGATCAGGGCTTGATCCATCACTGTTATTTATCTCACTGCACCATCCCAGTTCAGAGCCTGGCTATATGCAAATCAGTCTGTCCCTGGCCCAGTGCATCATGGGAACAGAGCAGACTAAACTACCAAGCCAATTCTTCACCAGAAAGGAGACAAGCTACTGGGGACCGGTTTCTGGCATTTCAGCCGTCTTCGGCCCGGCTTGCTTGAATCCTGATGGTGCAGTGAGAAAGGGACTCATGTCTGAGTATACCCTGCCACACCTATAGTGGCCAAAAAACGATTCAGAAAAGGGGGTGGTGATGAACAGAGTGTCTGAATTAAGCAGACCACTGTTACCCAGTCCAAAGATCAGGGCTTGATCCATCACAGTTATTTATCTCACTGCGCCATCCCAGTTCAGAACCTGGCTATATGCAAATCAGTCTGTCCCTGGCCCAGTGCATCAGGGGAACAGAGCAGACTAAACTACCAAGCCAATTCTTCACCAGAAAGGAGACAAGCTACCGGGGACCGGTTTCTGGCAATTCAGCCATCTTCGGCCTGGCTTACTTGAATCCTGATGGTGCAGTGAGAAAGGGACTCATGTCTGAGTAAACCCTGCCACACCTATAGTGGCCAAAAAACGATTCAGAAAAAGGGGTGGTGATGAACAGAGTGTCTGAATTAAGCAGACCACTCTTACCCAGTCCAAAGATCAGGGCTTGATCCATCACCGTTATTTATCTCACTGCGCCATCCCAGTTCAGAACCTGGCTATATGCAAATCAGTCTGTCCCTGGCCCAGTGCATCATGGGAACAGAGCAGACTAAACTACCAAGCCAATTCTTCACCAGAAAGGAGACAAGCTACCGGGGACCGGTTTCTGGCATTTCACCCGTCTTCGGCCCGGCTTGCTTGAATCCTGATGGTGCAGTGAGAAAGGGACTCATGTCTGAGTATACCCTGCCACACCTATAGTGGCCAAAAAACGATTCAGAAAAGGGGGTGGTGATGAACAGAGAGTCTGAATTAAGCAGACCACTCTTACCCAGTCCAAAGATCAGGGCTTGATCAATCACCGGTATTTATCTCACTGCACCATCCCAGTTCAGAACCTGGCTATATGCAAATCAGTCTGTCCCTGGCCCAGTGCATCATGGAAACAGAGCAGACTAAACTACCAAGCCAATTCTTCACCAGAAAGGAGACAAGCTACCGGGGACCGGTTTCTGGCCTTTCAGCCGTCTTCGGCCTGGTTTGCTTGAATCCTGATGGTGCAGTGAGAAAGGGACTCATGTCTGAGTATACCCTGCCACACCTATAGTGGCCAAAAAACGATTCAGAAATGGGGGTGTTTATGAACAGAGTGTCTGAATTAAGCAGACCACTCTTACCCAGTCCAAAGATCAGGGCTTGATCCATCACCGTTATTTATCTCACTGCACCATCCCAGTTCAGAACCTGGCTATATGCAAATCAGTCTGTCCCTGGCCCAGTGCATCATGGGAACAGAGCAGACTAAACTACCAAGCCAATTCTTCACCAGAAAGGAGACAAGCTACCGGGGACCGGTTTCTGGCATTTCAGCCGTCCTTGGCCCGGCTTGCTTGAATCCTCATGGTGCAGTGAGAAAGGGACTCATGTCTGAGTATACCCTGCCACATCTATAGTGGCCAAAAAACGATTCAGAAAAGGGGGTGGTGATGAACAGAGTGTCTGAATTAAGCAGACCACTCTTACCCAGTCCAAAGATCAGGGCTTGATCCATCACCGTTATTTATCTCACTGCACCATCCCAGTTCAGAACCTGGCTATATGCAAATCAGTCTGTCCCTGACCCAGTGCATCATGGGAACAGAGCAGACTAAACTACCAAGCCAATTCTTCACCAGAAAGGAGACAAGATACCGGGGACCGGTTTCTGGCATTTCAGCCGTCTTCGGCCCGGCTTGCTTGAATCCTGATGGTGCAGTGAGAAAGGGACTCATGTCTGAGTATACCCTGCCACACCTATAGTGGCCAAAAAACGATTCAGAAAAGGGGGTGTTGATGAACAGAGTGTCTGAATTAAGCAGACCACTGTTACCCAGTCCAAAGATCAGGGCTTGATCCATCACCGTTATTTATCTCACTGCACCATCCCAGTTCAGAACCTGGCTATATGCAAATCAGTCTGTCCCTGGCCCAGTGCATCATGGGAGCAGAGCAGACTAAACTACCAAGCCAATTCTTCACTAGAAAGGAGACAAGCTACCGGGGACCGGTTACTGGCATTGCAGTCGTCTTCGGCCCGGCTTGCTTGAATCCTGATGCTGCAGTGAGAAAGGGACTCATGTCTGAGTATTCCCTGCCACACCTATAGTGGCCAAAAAACGATTCAGAAAAGGGGGTGGTGATGAACAGAGTGTCTGAATTAAGCAGACCACTCTTACCCAGTCCAAAGATCAGGGCTTGATCAATCACCGGTATTTATCTCACTGCACCATCCCAGTTCAGAACCTGGCTATATGCAAATCAGTCTGTCCCTGGCCCAGTGCATCATGGAAACAGAGCAGACTAAACTACCAAGCCAATTCTTCACCAGAAAGGAGACAAGCTACCGGGGACCGGTTTCTGGCCTTTCAGCCGTCTTCGGCCTGGTTTGCTTGAATCCTGATGGTGCAGTGAGAAAGGGACTCATGTCTGAGTATACCCTGCCACACCTATAGTGGCCAAAAAACGATTCAGAAATGGGGGTGTTTATGAACAGAGTGTCTGAATTAAGCAGACCACTCTTACCCAGTCCAAAGATCAGGGCTTGATCCATCACCGTTATTTATCTCACTGCACCATCCCAGTTCAGAACCTGGCTATATGCAAATCAGTCTGTCCCTGGCCCAGTGCATCATGGGAACAGAGCAGACTAAACTACCAAGCCAATTCTTCACCAGAAAGGAGACAAGCTACCGGGGACCGGTTTCTGGCATTTCAGCCGTCCTTGGCCCGGCTTGCTTGAATCCTCATGGTGCAGTGAGAAAGGGACTCATGTCTGAGTATACCCTGCCACATCTATAGTGGCCAAAAAACGATTCAGAAAAGGGGGTGGTGATGAACAGAGTGTCTGAATTAAGCAGACCACTCTTACCCAGTCCAAAGATCAGGGCTTGATCCATCACCGTTATTTATCTCACTGCACCATCCCAGTTCAGAACCTGGCTATATGCAAATCAGTCTGTCCCTGACCCAGTGCATCATGGGAACAGAGCAGACTAAACTACCAAGCCAATTCTTCACCAGAAAGGAGACAAGCTACCGGGGACCGGTTTCTGGCATTTCAGCCGTCTTCGGCCCGGCTTGCTTGAATCCTGATGGTGCAGTGAGAAAGGGACTCATGTCTGAGTATACCCTGCCACACCTATAGTGGCCAAAAAACGATTCAGAAAAGGGGGTGGTGATGAACAGAGTGTCTGAATTAAGCAGACCACTCTTACCCAGTCCAAAGATCAGGGCTTGATCCATCACCGTTATTTATCTCACTGCACCATCCCAGTTCAGAACCTGGCTATATGCAAATCAGTCTGTCCCTGGCCCAGTGCATCATGGGAGCAGAGCAGACTAAACTACCAAGTCAATTCATCACCAGAAAGGAGACAAGCTACCGGGGAACGGTTTCTGGCATTTCAGCCATCTTCGCCCGGCTTGCTTGAATCCTGATGGTGCAGTGAGAAAGGGACTCATGTCTGAGTATACCCTGCCACACCTATAGTGGCCAAAAAACGATTCAGAAAAGGGGGTGGTGATGAACAGAGTGTCTGAATTAAGCAGACCACTCTTACCCAGTCCAAAGATCAGGGCTTGATCCATCACCGTTATGCATCTCACTGCACCATCCCAGTTCAGAACCTGGCTATATGCAAATCAGTCTGTCCCTGGCCCAGTGCATCATGGGAACAGAGCAGACTAAACTACCAAGCCAATTCTTCACCAGAAAGGAGACAAGCTACCGGGGACCGGTTTCTGGCATTTCAGCCTTCTTCGGCCCGGCTTGCTTGAATCCTGATGGTGCAGTGAGAAAGGGACTCATGTCTGAGTATACCCTGCCACACCTATAGTGGCCAAAAAACAATTCAGAAAAGGGGGTGGTGATGAACAGAGTGTCTGAATTAAGCAGACCACTCTTACCCAGTCCAAAGATCAGGGCTTAATCCATCACTGTTATTTATCTCACTGCACCATCCCAGTTCAGAACCTGGCTATATGCAAATCAGTCTGTCCCTGGCCCAGTGCATCATGGGAACAGAGCAGACTAAACTACCAAGCCAATTCTTCACCTGAAAGGAGACAAGCTACTGGGGACCGGTTTCTGGCATTTCAGCCGTCTTCGGCCCGGCTTGCTTGAATCCTGATGGTGCAGTGAGAAAGGGACTCATGTCTGAGTATACCCTGCCACACCTATAGTGGCCAAAAAACGATTCAGAAAAGGGGGTGGTGATGAACAGAGTGTCTGAATTAAGCAGACCACTGTTACCCAGTCCAAAGATCAGGGCTTGATCCATCACAGTTATTTATCTCACTGCGCCATCCCAGTTCAGAACCTGGCTATATGCAAATCAGTCTGTCCCTGGCCCAGTGCATCAGGGGAACAGAGCAGACTAAACTACCAAGCCAATTCTTCACCAGAAAGGAGACAAGCTACCGGGGACCGGTTTCTGGCAATTCAGCCATCTTCGGCCTGGCTTACTTGAATCCTGATGGTGCAGTGAGAAAGGGACTCATGTCTGAGTAAACCCTGCCACACCTATAGTGGCCAAAAAACGATTCAGAAAAGGGGGTGGTGATGAACAGAGTGTCTGAATTAAGCAGACCACTCTTACCCAGTCCAAAGATCAGGGCTTGATCCATCACCGTTATTTATCTCACTGCGCCATCCCAGTTCAGAACCTGGCTATATGCAAATCAGTCTGTCCCTGGCCCAGTGCATCATGGGAACAGAGCAGACTAAACTACCAAGCCAATTCTTCACCAGAAAGGAGACAAGCTACCGGGGACCGGTTTCTGGCATTTCACCCGTCTTCGGCCCGGCTTGCTTGAATCCTGATGGTGCAGTGAGAAAGGGACTCATGTCTGAGTATACCCTGCCACACCTATAGTGGCCAAAAAACGATTCAGAAAAGGGGGTGGTGATGAACAGAGAGTCTGAATTAAGCAGACCACTCTTACCCAGTCCAAAGATCAGGGCTTGATCAATCACCGGTATTTATCTCACTGCACCATCCCAGTTCAGAACCTGGCTATATGCAAATCAGTCTGTCCCTGGCCCAGTGCATCATGGGAGCAGAGCAGACTAAACTACCAAGTCAATTCATCACCAGAAAGGAGACAAGCTACCGGGGAACGGTTTCTGGCATTTCAGCCATCTTCGCCCGGCTTGCTTGAATCCTGATGGTGCAGTGAGAAGGGGACTCATGTCTGAGTATACCCTGCCACACCTATAGTGGCCAAAAAACGATTCAGAAAAGGGGGTGGTGATGAACAGAGTGTCTGAATTAAGCAGACCACTCTTACCCAGTCCAAAGATCAGGGCTTGATCCATCACCGTTATGCATCTCACTGCACCATCCCAGTTCAGAACCTGGCTATATGCAAATCAGTCTGTCCCTGGCCCAGTGCATCATGGGAACAGAGCAGACTAAACTACCAAGCCAATTCTTCACCAGAAAGGAGACTAGCTACCGGGGACCGGTTTCTGGCATTTCAGCCTTCTTCGGCCCGGCTTGCTTGAATCCTGATGGTGCAGTGAGAAAGGGACTCATGTCTGAGTATACCCTGCCACACCTATAGTGGCCAAAAAACGATTCAGAAAAGGGGGTGGTGATGAACAGAGTGTCTGAATTAAGCAGACCACTCTTACCCAGTCCAAAGATCAGGGCTTGATCCATCACTGTTATTTATCTCACTGCACCATCCCAGTTCAGAGCCTGGCTATATGCAAATCAGTCTGTCCCTGGCCCAGTGCATCATGGGAACAGAGCAGACTAAACTACCAAGCCAATTCTTCACCAGAAAGGAGACAAGCTACTGGGGACCGGTTTCTGGCATTTCAGCCGTCTTCGGCCCGGCTTGCTTGAATCCTGATGGTGCAGTGAGAAAGGGACTCATGTCTGAGTATACCCTGCCACACCTATAGTGGCCAAAAAACGATTCAGAAAAGGGGGTGGTGATGAACAGAGTGTCTGAATTAAGCAGACCACTGTTACCCAGTCCAAAGATCAGGGCTTGATCCATCACAGTTATTTATCTCACTGCGCCATCCCAGTTCAGAACCTGGCTATATGCAAATCAGTCTGTCCCTGGCCCAGTGCATCAGGGGAACAGAGCAGACTAAACTACCAAGCCAATTCTTCACCAGAAAGGAGACAAGCTACCGGGGACCGGTTTCTGGCAATTCAGCCATCTTCGGCCTGGCTTACTTGAATCCTGATGGTGCAGTGAGAAAGGGACTCATGTCTGAGTAAACCCTGCCACACCTATAGTGGCCAAAAAACGATTCAGAAAAAGGGGTGGTGATGAACAGAGTGTCTGAATTAAGCAGACCACTCTTACCCAGTCCAAAGATCAGGGCTTGATCCATCACCGTTATTTATCTCACTGCGCCATCCCAGTTCAGAACCTGGCTATATGCAAATCAGTCTGTCCCTGGCCCAGTGCATCATGGGAACAGAGCAGACTAAACTACCAAGCCAATTCTTCACCAGAAAGGAGACAAGCTACCGGGGACCGGTTTCTGGCATTTCACCCGTCTTCGGCCCGGCTTGCTTGAATCCTGATGGTGCAGTGAGAAAGGGACTCATGTCTGAGTATACCCTGCCACACCTATAGTGGCCAAAAAACGATTCAGAAAAGGGGGTGGTGATGAACAGAGAGTCTGAATTAAGCAGACCACTCTTACCCAGTCCAAAGATCAGGGCTTGATCAATCACCGGTATTTATCTCACTGCACCATCCCAGTTCAGAACCTGGCTATATGCAAATCAGTCTGTCCCTGGCCCAGTGCATCATGGAAACAGAGCAGACTAAACTACCAAGCCAATTCTTCACCAGAAAGGAGACAAGCTACCGGGGACCGGTTTCTGGCCTTTCAGCCGTCTTCGGCCTGGTTTGCTTGAATCCTGATGGTGCAGTGAGAAAGGGACTCATGTCTGAGTATACCCTGCCACACCTATAGTGGCCAAAAAACGATTCAGAAATGGGGGTGTTTATGAACAGAGTGTCTGAATTAAGCAGACCACTCTTACCCAGTCCAAAGATCAGGGCTTGATCCATCACCGTTATTTATCTCACTGCACCATCCCAGTTCAGAACCTGGCTATATGCAAATCAGTCTGTCCCTGGCCCAGTGCATCATGGGAACAGAGCAGACTAAACTACCAAGCCAATTCTTCACCAGAAAGGAGACAAGCTACCGGGGACCGGTTTCTGGCATTTCAGCCGTCCTTGGCCCGGCTTGCTTGAATCCTCATGGTGCAGTGAGAAAGGGACTCATGTCTGAGTATACCCTGCCACATCTATAGTGGCCAAAAAACGATTCAGAAAAGGGGGTGGTGATGAACAGAGTGTCTGAATTAAGCAGACCACTCTTACCCAGTCCAAAGATCAGGGCTTGATCCATCACCGTTATTTATCTCACTGCACCATCCCAGTTCAGAACCTGGCTATATGCAAATCAGTCTGTCCCTGACCCAGTGCATCATGGGAACAGAGCAGACTAAACTACCAAGCCAATTCTTCACCAGAAAGGAGACAAGCTACCGGGGACCGGTTTCTGGCATTTCAGCCGTCTTCGGCCCGGCTTGCTTGAATCCTGATGGTGCAGTGAGAAAGGGACTCATGTCTGAGTATACCCTGCCACACCTATAGTGGCCAAAAAACGATTCAGAAAAGGGGGTGTTGATGAACAGAGTGTCTGAATTAAGCAGACCACTGTTACCCAGTCCAAAGATCAGGGCTTGATCCATCACCGTTATTTATCTCACTGCACCATCCCAGTTCAGAACCTGGCTATATGCAAATCAGTCTGTCCCTGGCCCAGTGCATCATGGGAGCAGAGCAGACTAAACTACCAAGCCAATTCTTCACTAGAAAGGAGACAAGCTACCGGGGACCGGTTACTGGCATTGCAGTCGTCTTCGGCCCGGCTTGCTTGAATCCTGATGCTGCAGTGAGAAAGGGACTCATGTCTGAGTATACCCTGCCACACCTATAGTGGCCAAAAAACGATTCAGAAAAGGGGGTGGTGATGAACAGAGTGTCTGAATTAAGCAGACCACTCTTACCCAGTCCAAAGATCAGGGCTTGATCCATCACCGTTATTTATCTCACTGCACCATCCCAGTTCTTGTTTGTTTCCTTCCCAGTGTAAGAATTGGCTTGGTAGTTTGGTTTGCCCTGTTCCCATCATGCACTGGGACAGGAACAGACTAATTTGCATATAGCCAGGCTCTGAACTGGGATGGTGCAGTGAGCTAAAAAAGGGTGTTGGATCTAGCCCTGATCTCTTGACTGGGTGAGAGTATTCTGCTTAATTCAGAAACGCTGTCCATCACCACCCCTTGTTGTTAAATATTTTGTCCACCCTAAGCGTTGAAGGGTATACTCAGATGTGAGTCCCTTGCTCATTGCACCATCAGGATTCAAGCAAGCCGGGCCGACGACGGCTGAAATGCCAGAAACCGGTCCCCGGAAGTTTGTTTCCTTCCCAGTGTAAGAATTGGCTTGGTAGTTTTGTTTGCCCTGTTCCCATCATGCACTGGGACAGGAACAGACTAATTTGCATATAGCCAGGTTCTGAACTGGGATGGTGCAGTGAGCTAAAAAACGGTGTTGGATCTAGCCCTGATCTCTTGACTGGGTGAGAGTATTCTGCTTAATTCAGAAACTCTGTCCATCACCACTCCTTGTTGTTAAATATTTTGTCCACCCTAAGCGTGGAAGGGTGTACTCAGATGTGAGTCCCTTGCTCATTGCACCATCAGGATTCAAGCAAGCCCGGCCGACGACGACTGAAATGCCAGAAACTGGTCCCCGGAAGCTTGTTTCCTTCCCAGTGTAAGAATTGGCTTGGTAGTTTGGTTTGCCCTGTTCCCATCATGCACTGGGACAGGAACAGACTAATTTGCATATAGCCAGGTTCTGAACTGGGATGGTGCAGTGAACTAAAAAACGGTGTTGGATCTAGCCCTGATCTCTTGACTGGGTGAGAGTATTCTGCTTAATTCAGAAACTCTGTCCATCACCACCCCTTGTTGTTAAATATTTTGTCCACCCTAAGCGTGGAAGGGTATACTCAGATGTGAGTCCCTTGCTCATTGCACCATCAGGATTCAAGCAAGCTGGGCCGACGACGGCTGAAATGCCAGAAACCGTTCCCCGGAAGCTTGTTTCCTTCCCAGTGTAAGAATTGGCTTGGTAGTTTGGTTTGCCCTGTTCCCATCATGCACTGGGACAGGAACAGACTAATTTGCATATAGCCAGGTTCTGAACTGGGATGGTGCAGTGAGCTAAAAAACGGTGTTGGATCTAGCCCTGATCTCTTGACTGGGTGAGAGTTTTCTGCTTAATTCAGAAACTCTGTCCATCACCACCCCTTGTTGTGCTATACACATATGAGCCATTGTCATTTGGTTGGCAATTTAGGCCCACCGCCATAGCAGTGCAGCGTCCTACTTCACCAGCATAAAGTCCATATGACAGAACAGGAAGTCAACATCACAAGGGATTCCTTGTAGGATTATCTGCAAATTTGTTGGGAGGATGGCTTAGGGGACAGCCTCTAGCTCGTCACTAATGTTAGCCTAGTACCCAGCAATACGAGAGAGAGTACGTATAAAAGTGCCCTCAAAATTCTATTTGCAATGCATGTCGTATTAGCAGGAAGCTATATTTCTGGGTAGAAATTAGAACACTTCGCATTTTTGGGCAAACAGTTTCATATTACGAAATATAAGGCTGTTCTCCATTGCCCAAAAGTATTACCACCCGAGATGATGCCATGCTGCCACTGTATTTAGGAATAATTAATATACATGTTTTGTTGTCTGGCCCAGTCTTTTTACTCTGTATACTTCCACATTTTTTGTGCTTTTTTAAAAAGGTTATTTAATATTTTTCAATAACTTTTCACCTACGACTCACTGTGCCTTGAGAGTTTAATGTCCAGTCTAAAGACAGCTAGAGTTAGGGAGGTCGTGAAAAAGTGGAGGTTGACCAGGTCAATGCGTTGTTCAGGCACACAGCTGCGTCTGGTTAGGGTGCCATCTTCCCAATAATTTATCAACAGCATGTGTATGTCAAGGTCAGTTAACAACTGTGAAAACCATCAAAGATGGTAACTTTACTCTTTGAAATATAAACCTAAAACCTCAAAAAGAAGAAGAAACCACCACAAAGGTATTTTACAGCTATTCAAATTAATAATAAATTATTATTAGAACATTGTAATGTTAGACATTCCCCTGAAAACAATTCTTTGGCTCGTGGCTAACAGTAGCTGTTATAGACCATCTGCTGCTACCTTCCAATGTTTTTCTTTCTTTTCCACCCTTTTAAATTTAGAGCACTCTACCTACAGTGGGTGGCAATTCTAATAGCCTTATGTCCCTTCTACCTCGGACTATTTCATTGTTAAAGATCCTTTCCCTCATTATAAGTCGGGTTCAGGGCCTTTAACAACTGTTTAGCCCTTGGCGGCTAGATATAAGCCTATACGAGTGAAAGAGGAAGAATTGATTGTGAAAAGATTACAGGGCATTTTACACAAAATCTTATTCAAGTACCACCTCGTGACATTCCAAGATTTTAAAACATGAAAAAACGTCCGGTGTGTTTTTAACTCAGAAGAAGGTGGCACTGGAACATGTGTGTGTCAGCCCTTTCAATTTACATTTAAAATAATCATCACCAAAGAAAGCAAACAGGGAATTTTGTTGTAAGGAATACTGTATTTAACCTATTAATATATATGAAAGAGTTAAGTAGTTTTAAGGAGAGCTGAATAATGGATCAAACCAGAAAGTGTAATTGTGGTCTCAAAAACGTTTTCGATTTATATATGGGCCATGACCAGGTTTTGTTAAATGATACCGTTTCTTACTGGACTGAAGGAATGCTTCTGAAGATCTATGTTTTAGCTCATGCTCTGAGCATGTCAGATTTCCGCATACTCTGCGCTTGCACTATCGCTTCTGCTAAACTCAGCGCTGAAGACAAAATGACCGATGAATGCACTCCTGGTATACCTTCTTGTGAAAGATAATGATTTTAATTCTAAAAGAGTACCCAGGCTGCTGGAGTCCCTACTGCACCTCTCTACCGAACCCACACCAGGATGTTGCTCTAGATGCACAATATTGTACTCCAGTGAGTATGAGTTGAGAATACTTCTTTTTAAGGGAGTCTTTATCTGGGATTCAAGCATAATAATTAGTCATATGTAATGCAAATAACAATCTAACCAGGTTTTCACAAGGGTATATTACAGCTACATAAATCACATTAAAAACCTACCATCCCTGGATAGGTGAAGAAAGGACATTCCAACAAAGAATTGAACAAGCTCCCCTTGAATAGTGGTAGGGTGATACCTTTTTGCTGCACTCCACAACCAATAGGAACTTTGTTGGGAACAATCGTTCAGGCACAGATCAGAACTAAATGATGGGGGGTGGAGCAAGCACAGAGTTGGTTTTTCAGCAAAGACTGGGGCAGGTGTAGCAAAGAGTGGCTTTACCATAGTACGTCATGGAGTGGAGCCCTCATTGGTTAATCCTCAGCACATTAAGGACAGGTTGCTTACAGCAAGTCCCTTATATATATCGCTAAACAGAGATTTCCCGCTCCATTCACCTGTACAGTATGTGTACATTCTGAGGCCAGTCTAATACATTTTGGGTGCATTTCATCCCTGCTGTTACATGACGAAGGATACACAGCACACCGTGCCAGTGAATAGTGAGGTAGCCATTCACCTTCGCAAACGTGGAGGAGGATGGTCCATAAATGATTGGTGCAGTAGTGTCAACTTGGCTATTGAGCTCAACACATAAGTGGTATTGGAAGTCAGTGTATCGCAAGCCTTTCTCTTGCACCGTGTCAAGTTGGGAAGGACTCTAGCATGTATATCAGTCACAGTTCTGAGCCTTGCAGTTCCAACAGGAGTTATTCTTCACAGACTGTGCATTACACAATTCAACCAAAGTCCCATACCAATTGCGCCATGCTTCGAAAAAAGCTCATTTAAGTCCAGGCGCTGTAGTGTCTAGAAGGCCCATTCCACTTTGATATATTTAACTGACTGACTAGGCTGGCAGTGAAGTCTCAACACCTTTTACAAAGGCTTAGCAAAGGTTTGATGTTTTAGAGTATCAGAAAAGCCTCACATTGCAACTTTATCTGCAACCTTTCGCATTAGTTATAATAGAATCAGCAGGACAAGGGCATTAAAGGACCAGGGCCTAGTCTCCTCCTTATTTAATCAGATAATTGTTTGTACGTTCAAATTTGAGTCGGTGATCAGCAAAATTCAATGAGAGTTCTTCAACCAACTTCAGCCAGTCTCCACTGATGTTCTCAATTGTTCCATTTCCGCATGAGAACCGAACCACCAGTTGCAAGTATTGCCCCATATTGGAAAACCTGCATTATACCACATTGGTGCCACAAAATGGGTCTATCGAAATAGCTCCAGTCTTCTAAGTACCAATACAAAGCAGCCTCTCAAACCCGTAATTCTTGAAGGATGTCATGAACCGCCCTGGGGAGAAAGATAACCCTCGGGATTACCCGCGTGTGCATGTTCAATCTTGCTCACATTGGAGTATTTTTACAGTCCAGGGATGTGTAGGTGAATTGTAACAGTTGAAGTGTCAGGTGATGTAGGCCCATGCTCTACAGCCCGAGGCTTACTCAAAGACTGGATTTCCTGCCTGCCCTAATACAGTCTATGATCGTCTCAGTTGCTAAGGTTTTCCTAGGGATAGGGGCACACACATTATTTATATCTTTGGGCCAGCATCATTTTAAAAGCTTGAACTCCGCCCCACAAGGACAGCTGTCGGGAGGATCCCCTTGAAAAAGGTGTGGCATTTTGCCCCTGAGCATCCAGATAGGCTCTCTATGAATCAGGACTCATGGGTATTTTAAGTTGCATTGCAGCCAGGTAACACTCGTACCCTGAACCAGAGCACTGGTGATGCCTTTCGAAAGAAGTAAAACCTCACTTGTGGTCCAGTTAATCTTGCAGCGTGAGAAGGCCGGAAAAAGAATCAATTAGGGTCACCAAGGTGAGAGTCAGCATTCTCGGGTCTCTATAGGTGAGCAGGATGTCGTCTGCATATAATAGTATTTTCGAACATCCTGCTAGTCTCAACTTCTTTAATAGTGTCTGATTGGCTCATAAACAACAACCGTTCAAGGGCAGGCAGGAACCACAGACCACTCGTCCCCATAGTATTTTAGGACATTCACCTCCTGTCGCAATCCCTTTATTAGTGCCTGCATGGCGTACAGCCACCAACGGTTAAAGTGCAACTAGGAACTGCAGACTACTATTGGCACTCCCACAGACACACGCTTGTCGTTTGCTTGGAGAAAAAAGACCGCAGTCTTATTATCAATAATTCAATTACCACTTCTGCCCACCCGCAGGTGGCATAATCATCAAACTACACACTTAATTAGCATCAGTTTCTTGATTTCCGGTGGGGGGTACTTTTTGCATCTTCGCTGCTTAATCTGATTACTGCGTGTCTGCTTAAGGGCTGGGTTTGCTCCGTATCTTCACCCACCCCATTGTTTGCTGCCCAGGGACCCTGCCAACCGGTTGCATCCCAAGGCCCACTCTGTCAGAGATGTCTCTTACTCTCATTCAACCTCCACCCCACTGGCAAGAGGTTACCACTCCTGGGTTGCTCCCCACTATGTTTTCTCCTAACACCCAAGGCTTTAAGTGGGCCAGGTCCTTCCGTTGCTCAGCACCAGCTGTTCTGAAAAGCTGGTTCTGAGAGGAGTCTCTATCGGGCTCTCCATTTTTGCCCTCAATCTCAGGGTGAAAAAAAAATCTTAACTCTGCAGCAGCACCACCCTTCACTACCTATGAGGTCAAACTTCAAGGAGACTCGTTATAGTTCTTTCACAGTCCCATCATCACAGAACTGAAGCATTTTCAATATTCTATACATCGAAGCCATAGTTTGTGCTTATTTCTCTTACACAACTAACAACCATTGGTAAAGACAATAGCACTGACTTGTTGTAGTTGTAATGTTACTTGTTGTGTTATATATCTCTATTCCCTGACAGAAACAGCAAAATACCAGTCGGGTGGCACACTATGCTAAGTACAGATTTTAAGCGTGCCTATTTTTAAACCATGCCCTTATTTGCATCGGCACAAATTTTAAGCTGCCTATTTTTGAGCCACACCCTTAATTGCATCTGCCACGCTCCTTTGAGAGACCCCCTAGTATTTTCATTTAATTTAAAGCCCTACTGACACCTAAGAACAACTCATAAGCTGTAATGCACCTGTGATGTAAAGGAGGAACAGAGCTTCTGACAGGTGCACCCCGTTCTCGCAGAAGTAGCTGGGTACTCGCAGGTTGATCGCAAGTTAACTCCCAACCCATACTCCTGCAGAATTTGCTCATTGCAATATTAAGCTTTCCCCTTCATTTCTCTGCCACTCATTGGTACCTGGGCTCATCTTCTTTGAAACCTAGGCAAGAGCTTGCACTTAAAGATGCTGGGGAGCTCCAGCATTCTGACTATTGTCGTTAAGACCTCCAGCCAGCAGCTGTCCCGTGTCGAGGGGTGCCAGAAAGTCCACTCCACCATGATCCTCAGCCTACTGGGGGGCGTTAGTATGCTGCTGACTACCGACACCAGCTGCTCTCCTCTCACCCAGGCATACTACATCATAATCCGCTGGGGTTTGGAAGCCACATGCCTCTGAATGCCTGCCTTCTTTCAAGCAACTTCTGGGCCTGCAATATGTAGGAATGACCCGCAAACCACACTGTTTTCTGTGCAGCTGCTTCTCTTGCTAAAAATAAGGTTAGCTGTCAACAGTGGCAGGCCCTGGCATACCTTCGCCATCAATTTGAGTCCTCTCTATATCGTCCCACTTTCAAAATGTTTTCCCTCTGCGAGTCATACTCTGCTGCTATTGCTGTCCCTTCTGTAAATGAATTAGTTCCGAAGAATGCAAGTTCTAGCGCCTTACGTTGGTGAACTGAAATTTGGGTAGGAAGCTACCATCCCAGCGCACACAGAGAGGGGGACTACCAAATAATCTTATTGCGATCTAGGCCTTCAGGAAACTCTGACGCTGTTATGCACTTCGAGTGGAAGTAGTTGCCTCTAAATTCCTGATTAGTCTTAGACCTTGTTAGAACCGGGACACTCTAGGTGGCTGAGGTAGGTACCTTAGGCCAAGTAGGGACCCTCGCGTCGACATCAGGGAATGGAAGGACACCTTCTCAGATAACCCCTCCACACCCCCTTGCGAGCTTGGCACGAGCAGCCAGGCTTATCTTCAAGCCAAATGTGTAAAGTATTCGCAACCACGCTCCCAGTGATCCAATGGTGACACCACAAAAGGACTCCACACGAGTTTCATATAAAAACAAGTATAAGTTTATATAAAAAGATATACGATGAGACCACACAATAAAAATCCAACATATGCATATTTGTAATATACCTCCTGGCCAGTTATTAGGCCAGCCAGCTCTTGTAAGTTATGGCGGTATTAATGAGCAATTCTAGGTGATCCTAATGCAAGGCTATGCAGTTCGTAATGCAAGAATCAGGCTCATTGCAATGTAAAAATAATGCAGTTTGTGATGCAACTAATGCAATGCGTAATACAACCATCAGGCAGTTCATTATGCAGAAATAATGCAATGCGTAATGCAACAATCAGGTAGTTCATTCTGCAAACTAATGCAATGCTTAATACAACAATCAGGCAGTTCGTTATGCAGAAATAATGCAATGCGTAATGCAACAATCAGGAAGTTCGTTCTGCAAACTAGTGCAATGCCTAGTACAACAATCAGGTAGTTCGTTCTTCAAACTAATGCAATGCATAATACAACAATCATGTAGTTCGTAATGCAGAATTAATGCAGTGCGTAATACACTCCAGCACCGATTATGGTGCTTCAGACTGTCTCTCCGCCCCTCCTACTGACTCATGGTCAGTTTCCGTCACCACATGCCCCCAACACGGATCTGATGTAAACCACAGTGCACCTCCACGCTCCGGCCCCAGTACTGCCACTCCTTGGCACGTATGGGCAGCAATATAATTTGGAACAGAGGCTCGTGCTACCAGAAGGAGAGAGGCTGAGAGCGTCTCTCTCCGAGTCCGCACCCCGCCCCTGGTGCCGACATATGTGAACTGGGGGGTGCGACCCTCTCCTCTCCGCCTCTCGCGACTTGGTTGTCCGATGCGGCTTGGTTGATTCCGGGCCAATGACTATAACGAAGATCTCAGGTTGCAAAAGGGCACACGCACACAGCATCACTGAGACTCCCTTGAGCCTCAGGTGTGCACGGTCACAGGGGAATCCTCCCAAAGGTCTCAGGCTGCAGAAAGCACACGCACAAAGTGTCGCTGAGACTCCCTTGAGCGCCAGGTGCGCAGGGTCACAGGGCAATCCTCTAGAAGGTCTCAGGCTGCACGAAGCACACTCACACAGCGTCGCTGAGATTCACTTGGACTCCTGGCACCCCTGCTCACCGGACAATTCTTCCGAGGGTCTCAGTCTGCAAAAAGCACACGCACACAGCACCACTGAGACACTCTTGAACTTCTGGGGCCTCATTTATTAGGCTGTGCGTGACTTTTACGCCGCCGGGCGTCACTTTTTGTGACGCACCAGTGGCGTAAAAAATGCACCTTGTTGCGCCATATTTACAAAGTGACGCATCTAGGTAGATGCGTCACTTTGTAAGCCCCTGCGCCACATTATACCTGCACCAGGTATAATGTATGAAAGGGGGGGCGTATTGACGCAAGGAAGGGTCATAGAAGTGACGCAGTGAAATCTATGAGATTTCACTGCGTCACTTTTAGGACGCCGTTGTGTCAAAAGCTTGCGCCTGCCTCACAGCAGGCGTAAGACTGATGCAGACCCTTTCACATGGGGCTTGCCCTATGTGAAAGGACGCATTGCTGGAATTGCATCGCTTTTGTAACACACTCCAGCAATGCGTCACTTTTGCGCTTACAGATACGTCAGATAAACTGACGTATCTGTAACTCCTTGCGACATGATGCGTCATACATTAAATATGACGCATCAGGAATGTCACAAGGAGTGCGCACTGAGAAGTGACTCATCGCTGCTTTCACGCAGCGATGCGTCATTTCTCATAAATGAGGCCCCAGGTGTGCACGGTCACAGGGCAATCCTTACGAAGGTCTCAAGCTGCACAAAGCACACACCCACAACGTCGCTGAGACTCACTTGGACTACAGTTGCACACACTACAGGAAACATTTGTGTTCCCGAGTTTTCACAACAGGGAGCCAGCTCAACTCAGGCCCTTGGGGGTCAGTTACTTCAGGACACAGCACAACAAAGTCCTTTTAAGCAGGGGGACACAGCACACACCAAAGTCCCTTTAGCCTCTTCCTTGGTTAAAACAGCAAACTGCAGGCCAGCCCCAGAACACACAGCCAGGGTCAGTCCTTTCCTTTAGTCTCTTCAGCTCTGTCTTCCTTGGCAGAGGATCCTCTTGACAATGAAGTAGTTTTAATCCTTTTCAGTCTTGACCAATCCAATTCCTGTTCAGTCTTGAACAGTTCCATTCCAATTCCCACGTTCAAGGGTTTCAGCTCCCATGCTTATACCCCTAAACATCTTTGAAGTCTTTGTGTTCAGGGGGGTACTGACCCCTGTCCAAACCAGATATGGGTGTCTCCTTGCCAGTGACACTCTCCCATCTGTTGTTGGCCACCATAGAGTTCCCCAACTTGTGTCAAGTTAGGCCCAGAAACAGACAGCTCTTCCTGAAGCTGGGCTGAGGATGTAGTGCGCCTGTCACAACTTCGGTTCTGATTGCTGCCCTGCTGTAGTGACCCTGTAAGCACCCTTCCCAAAGAGCGCCAACCCACAACTCACATTAACAACACAATTTCCATATTTATTTGTCTATTAATTAATATTAATTAACAACTAGTTATTAATTAATTAAGAATACATTAATTCCCACCCTTTACCCCTATGAACCCCACAACCCACACCTAAAATTAATTACACAATTACCAGAATGAATTATCAATCAATTAATTATTATTATTTAACAACTAATTCACATATAATTACAAATGAATGACTTCCTACCTTTTACCCCTATAAACCCCACAACCTACACATCAAATTTACCCCCAAAAAATAAGAACACAATCAACATTATAAAATCGCAATTAAATAAATAATCATAAATAAAATATATTCATTCATTTATTGTAATTAAATTACTTCCCACCCTAATCCCCTATAAATCCACTGCCCACTATGGAATATATGGAATAATGCATCACATACATGGAAAATATATACTAAAATACATAACACTAATTGAAAATCGATATTTTAAACAACTATTTTCTTGCAAATTATAATAATGACTAATATATTTTTTAAATCGATATTTCTTATCTTAAAATCGATATTCTTGACCACAATATTCTTGCTGTCAATATTTCTGTTTCATGATATTTAAAATTCAATATTAGTGTAAGTCGACAATTACAACTCAATATTTTGATTGAATACCTGTGATTAGATGTCCTAGTGTCCTAGGGAAACCTTCCTAACTCCCCCTCCCAATTTGAACCATAGAATTGCCAGCCAGCTGCTGTGCTGCACCTGGCAGGCTATCTGCACCTTTTGTCTGCTGCAACAATCCTCTTGGGTATGCCAGCCCCATCCACGACTGCTGTAGGGCCTCCACTTTGTGCAGGGTCTGTAGTTGGGTGCTTTGCTGTATTGTTTGCCCAAGATGCCCACTGGACTTGAGCCTGGATAGCATGCCCTGCCTGCATGTTGGTTTGGAGTGGCTTCTGTTTACTACTCGGTACAAAAGGGGGTGGTGATGGGTGGAGCATCTGAATCAATCAAACACTCACACCCAGTCAACAGATCAGGGTTTATTCCATCTCCGTTCTTTAGCCCACTCTGCCACCCCAGTTCAGACATGGCCATATGCAAATCAGTCTGACCCTGTGCCCCATGGGTGGGTTCAAACTGGAAAGGCATAGTGAGAAAAAAAGGATGGAATTAGGCCCAGATGTCTATTCTGGGTTGAATGTATGACATTGTTCTGCATTCTATCCATCACCTGTTGTTTTTGCTTCTGTATACTAATCATCAGCTTCAATTGGTCAGTGGGGCCAGAAACCCCTACTTGTACTGTGGTGCCCTGGCCCTGACTGGCCTATTCAAAGGGAGCAGTGCCATAAGCTCATAATCATCTTGTGCCCTTTGCTTTACTTTCCCCACTGTTGAAGCCAGTTTGGCACCATCCTCTAGTGTTAATAGCCTTCAATGACCAATAACCCCGGCCGCAGCCCATCAGTTGCGCTGGTGGGGTCTTTGCCAAAGCCATAGACAACACTGGTGTTCACCACTTCCACCTAATACTGCAGAAAATTGAGGTTCTTCCCTCTGTGCTACTTAAGCGCTGCATAGAATGTTAGAACTGAAAATCTGCAGCTGTGAGACGGAACCAGTTGTCTAGCCGAGTGTTTTCTCACCTTTTCCCCTAAAGGTTCCCTCTTCAGTTTCCAGCGTTGGGCACTTCCTCACAGAGAGAATCAGGAATTGTATTATAAAAAGTGTCCCAGGAGCACAACGGACATGTGCACCCACTTTGCATGCCTCCAGGGCTCTTTGGTATTACAGAAGGGCCGCAGACACTTGTGCAGCCCTTTTTATTATACAGATAGTGCTTGTGCACATATAGATTCATACCTGTCACTAGAGGGTGTTCCCTCCTTTGCATGGGGGTTTGGCCTCATGCAAATGAGGGAATCCCTTTGTCTCTGTGCCTCCACCATATTATTGACGCGGGTGCAGAGGCAAAGAAGCTGTCTGGAGGCACACTGATAGTGCACCATCTAAAAGGTGCAAAAACCACAGGTGATGGACAGAATGCAGAACAATGTCATACATTCACCCCAGTACAGAGATCTGGGCCCAAATCCATCGTTTTTTTGCACTCCACACCACCCCAGTTCAGACATGGCCATATGCAAATCAGTCTGACTCCGTGCCTCATGGGAACAGTTCAGCCCGAACTGCCAAGCCATGCCTTCCCTGGACCGGAAACAAGCATCCGAGGACCGGTTTCTGGCATTCCAGCCGTCTTCAGCCCGGCTTCCTTGAATCCAGTGGTATGGAGTGCATGGGACTCACGTCTGAGCATACCCATCCCACTCGGGGTGACAAATGCAAAAACCACAGGTGATGGACAGAATGCAGAACAATGTCAGACATTCACCCCAGTACAGAGATCTGGGCCCAAATCCATCGTTTTTTTGCACTCCACACCACCCCAGTTCAGACATGGCCATATGCAAATCAGTCTGACCCTGTGCCTCATGGGAACAGTTCAGCCCGAACTGCCAAGCCATGCCTTCCCTGGACCGGAAACAAGCTTCTGAGGACCGGTTTCTCGAATTCCAGCCGTCTTCAGCCCGGCTTGCTTGAATCCAGTGGTGTGGGGTGCATGGGAACTCACGTCTGAGCATACCCATCCAACTCGGGGTGACAAATGCAAAAACCACAGGTGATGGACAGAATGCAGAACAATGTCATACATTCACCCCAGTACAGAGATCTAGGCCCAAATCCATTGTTTTTTTGCACTCCACACCATCCCAGTTCAGACATGGCCATATGCAAATCAGTCTGACTCTGTGCCTCATGGGAACAGTCCAGCCCGAACTGCCAAGCCATGCCTTCCCTGTACCGGAAACAAGCATCCGAGGACCAGTTTCTGGCATTCCAGCCGTCTTCAGCCGGGCTTGCTTGAATCCAGTGGTGTGGAGTGCATGGGACTCACGTCTGAGCATACCCATCCCACTCGGAGTGACAAATGCAAAAACCGCAGGTGATGGACAGAATGCAAAACAATGTCATACATTCACCCCAGTACAGGGATCTGGGCCCAAATCCATCGTTTTTTTGCACTCCACACCACCCCAGTTCAGACATGGCCATATGCAAATCAGTCTGACCCTGTGCCTCATGGGAACAGTCCAGCCCGAACTGCCAAGCCATGCCTTCCCTGGACCGGAAACAAGCTTCCGAGGACCTGTTTCTGGAATTCCAGCCGTCTTCAGCTCGGCTTCCTTGAATCCAGTGGTGTGGAGTGCATGGGACTCACGTCTGAGCATACCCATCCCACTCGGGGTGACAAATGCAAAAACCACAGGTGATGGACAGAATGCAGAACAATGTTATACATTCACCCCAGTACAGAGATCTGGGCCCAAATCCATCGTTTCTGTGCACTCCACACCACCCCAGTTCAGACATGGCCATATGCAAATCAGTCTGACCCTGTGTCTCATGGGATCAGTCCAGCCCGAACTGCCAAGCCATGCCTTCCCTGGACCGGAAACAAGCTTCTGAGGACCGGTTTCTGGCATTCCAGCAGTCTTCAGCCCGGCTTGCTTGAATCCAGTGGTATGGAGTGCATGGGACTCACGTCTGAGCATACCCATCCCACTCGGGGTGACAAATGCAAAAACCACAGGTGATGGACAGAATGCAGAGCAATGTCATACATTCACCCCAGTACAGAGATCTGGGCCCAAATCCATCGTTTTTTGCACTCCACACCACCCCAGTTCAGACATGGCCATATGCAAATCAGTCTGACCCTGTGCCTCATGGGAACAGTCCAGCCCGAACTGCCAAGCCATGCCTTCCCTGGACCGGAAACAAGCTTCCGAGGACCGGTTTCTGGAATTCCAGCCGTCTTCAGCCCGGCTTGCTTGAATCCAGTGGTGTGGAGTGCATGGGAACTCACGTCTGAGCATACCCATCCCACTCGGGGTGACAAATGCAAAAACCACAGGTGATGGACAGAATGCAGAACAATGTCATACATTCACCCCAGTACAGAGATCTGGGCCCAAATCCATCGTTTTTTTGCACTCCACACCACCCCAGTTCAGACATGGCCATATGCAAATCAGTCTGACCCTGTGTCTCATGGGAACAGTCCAGCCCAAACTGCCAAGCCATGCCTTCCCTGGACCGGAAACAAGCTTCTGAGGACTGGTTTCTGGCATTCCAGCCATCTTCAGCCCGGCTTGCTTGAATCCAGTGGTGTGGAGTGCATGGGACTCACGTCTGAGCATACCCATCCCACTCGGGGTGACAAATGCAAAACCCACAGGTGATGGACAGAATGCAGAACAATGTCTTACATTCACCCCAGTACAAAGATCTGGGCCCAAATCCATCATTTTTTTGCACTCCACACCACCCCAGTTCAGACATGGACATATGCAAATCAGTCTGACCCTGTGCCTCATGGGAACAGTCCAGCCCGAACTGCCAAGCCATGCCTTCCCTGGACTGGAAGCCGGGCTGAAGACGGCTGGAATGCCAGAAACCAGTCCTCAGAAGCTTGTTTCCGGTCCACGGTAGACATGGCCTGGCAGTTCCGGCTGGACTGTTCCCATGAGGCACAGGGTCAGACTGATTTGCATATAGCCATGTCTGAACTGGGGTGGCTAAAGAACGGTGATGGATTAAACCCAGATCTTTTGACTGGGTGTGAGTGTTTGATTGATTCAGATGCTCCGTTCATCACCACCCCCTTTTGTACCCCATGTAAAAGGTGGGACACTGTCAATGCACCCCCTGAAAGCAGCCCTCTGAAGAAGAGGAAAGGGTCCTATGGATACCCAACCATCCTCTTGCAAGCAGGTGCTCTCATGCACTGCACCCACCTTCAAGGGGCTCTCTGATCCCCCTTGAAAGTGCAGGCAGGTTATCTCCTGCACAGTGAAACAGTGAGTGGCTGCTTGAAAGCTGCTCCGTATTTCACTTGAATGAGCTGCCACCAGGGCAGCACAACTTCACAGTTGCCCTGAGGCCAGCACATTCAATATAATACTGCACACTTTACTTGTTTGCGCAGGGTGCAATATTCGAAAAGTGTACCTGGCGCAAACAAAGAGAGCATGCTGTATTCTGTAATATGTCCCCAAGGGGACATCTGTCAGTGACCATCAACAGAACCCTAGGATGCTGCTGAATGGGGTCGACTAACAGGTACTTTCATTGGTGCTTGAAAGAACAGCCTCCATCTGGTTGGTGGGAGCCACTTCAAACCCCAATAGCTAATCATTTTCATATACCAGGGGGCATATTTACAATACTTTGGCATAGTGTTGTGCCACAAGCCTTCTATCTGCACTGCCCTACGTCAAAAGAAAATGTCAAAAATGTGCCATAACTACAAGATATGGCACATTCCTGTCCTTTCTGCCACAGCACAAACTGCAGCCGAGTGCCAATGCAGGGAGCAAGGGTATCTGTGTTGCTGGCATGATTGTTTTTGTGCAGGAACATTCCTGCACAAAAACAATAAAAGGAAGGAACATTTCTCCCCGTAGCACCTGCTTTGGGAAGAAATTAGTTTTTGCACTGTCCTAGATTTACACAATGTTGTAAATCTGGAGCAGTGTCAAAAACCAAGGGTGCTGCATGACAACACCTATGGAAGGCCCCTTCCACGCAGAGTAAGGCATTGCTTTACTCCATATTTATAAGGCGATGAAAAGCCACACAGAGTGGCTTTATGTGGCCTTGTAAATATGACATGACACTCATGCAGCTTAAACGTGCCAATGTGCATTGTATATATGCCCCCAGGTCTACAAAAGGTCTTCAAGAATTGACTAAGATCCCTGCTAGAAGCATAGGTTTTGGAAGTCTTCTATGGGAAAACATCCCAAACCAGCTGGAATTTAGAGGCCCAAACATGAGTTATTTTTCATGTCACTACACCTAAAACTGTGTGACATTCACAACCTGAACCCCAGCATGCCTGCTTAAAAAGCCTGCATGCATCCAATGAGCACCACTCAGCCATAGGAAAGCACCGGGGCCAATTCTTTTTATGCTTGCTTCTTAGCGTCACAGAAGATCGTCTCTTGACTGCTCGTCTCTTAAATTGTAGGGGATTGTGATAATGCGGTGTATGTCTTAGGCATTGCATATATTCTATTTTAAGGTAACACTGCTGTGATTGGTATTCAGCTTATTCCATTTTCCCTGTTCCTTTTCCCTACTTCGTTCACCTTGCAGGGATCTATTCCTTTCCTATCCTTTATTGTTGTCTGAGAAGGTTCAGGGCTGAGGCAAATAATGGAATGCAAAAGCAGAAAGAGCAGCAGGAGTATTGACAGTGACTTCAATGTTCTATGGCCTTGGTGCAGCAAGCCTGTTCTGAATAAGGAAATAAGAGTTATATTTACCAGGAATCTTGTCATCATTACAGGAATCTTATCTTTTCACTATCTCACCCTTAATCTGGGGAGAAACTTGACTTCCAGGTGGAGGCCCTTCAGTTGTAGAAAGGCAGGTATTTCACTCTCTTTAGTTCATAATAATGTGACCATTCTGCACATGAAGATGTAGGTAAGATAATCTCTCTAAGTTATAGCTAAATGTGTTTTTAAGAGAGGATGGTTGGATGGCAGACCTCAGTCATCAGGAGCTCAGGTGCATATTTACAAAGAAATGATGCGGCGCTGCAGCAATTTAACAGCTCCATGCTGTATCATTTATAAATGAAGGATGGGCCGTATTCACAAGAATACGGTGCACCGCTTTGTTTTCCCTTACGGCAGCACTAAAAAAGCTGCCTCTCGCCAATGCAGACACCCTTACACCATTGCCTGCGTTGCAGGGATGATCATTAAAGGCGATTAGCTCCTTCTATGTGTGCAGACTCCAGTCTGTAATGGAATCCTCAAGATCAGGATAATTATTTCACGCTTGCACTCTGTAATTTTTTCTTTTTTTACAAAAAGTTGTTGCGTGCTCCAGGGTGTACCCTCCTTCAGGGTACAGGTAATCAATAGAAATGCGCGACCCTTGATTGAGTAACGTCCCCTGGTCACAGCCTGAGCCCCATGGTGAGGGTTGTAAGTTTTCCACAAAATGTTTCTGAAAGCGAGTTCAAGATATTTCAAAACATCTTTATTTTCATTTGATTTCTTAAAGTTGATTCTTCATAATAAACAATCCAGACTTCAAAATACATTGATGATTTGTCCAATGCATTTCGGCTAGATCATAGCCTTCGTCAGGGACATGCTCTACAAATTAAATAATCACAATTAGGAATACGTCAGAGGCTATATGCATCACACATACTAACCGATTTCCATCGTTAAACAATCCAGTGATGAAGCTCAAATTACCACGTGGTTGGAGTGAGTTATCCAGAAAAACGAAGGTGGATGGTCGCTGTGAAACTGATCAGTGTTTTAAAGAAATGTGTAAGTGTCCCTTCACCAATATACGAGTGGTGAACTGTACGCTAAAACAAGAGATTAGTAACAGCGTGCTGTGTCCAAAACCAGGTGATTAAAAGTGAACCTCGAGTGACGTTCGTTCCGAAACCGGCATGTTAGAGAGATACAGTGCAAGCTAGTCAATTGGGGGTAGTAACCAACAGTGCGCAAACCAAAGTGGCTAAAAATAAAATTAAGAAACAACCGCGAGTGAAATTCGTTCCAAACCCGACGTGTAAGAAGGGCACGCTTACCGGTTAGAGGTAACTCCAGCTCCCAAACACCATTCCCAAGGAGTGCTGTTTCCCGACTGGAGTCGGGCGTGTGAATTAATTCACTGCATGATGCAATGTGTATAGAAAGCGGACTGGGTCCGAAAAGATTGTATAGTGCGGCCATGTTGAACCGGGTTGAGAAACGTGAACCCCGATGATGTGAAAAATAAAATCAAATCACAAATTGGGTGCTGATAGTACCACTCTCTGTTCAGAATATTGTGATAAATGACTAAGCTAGTGGTATTCCTAGCATGGGAAAGTTAAAAAATAAAAAATAAAAATTAAATTTAAAAAATGAAATGTATCGTTATCAGTGTAGTGTGGGAATTCTGAACCAACATATTTCATACACTGCAGTATGTGAAAATGTAATAGATATGTAACCATATGCATTCATCAAGAAATAATCATAGTACAAACATGGTAGAAATTAATGGCAATTATTCGAAATCATGCAAATACATGGAATATTATCCATCAGGAAATAAACTGTTATCATAGATAGCAGCTAAATTCAGTCCGATCATTCATGCCAACTGGTTTCAAAGTTTCCAATTTGAAAATCCAGAAATGTTCTCTTTGTAGTAAAGTCTTGTGATTGTCAACCCCCTCTCGCTTTATCACAACTTCCAAGATGGTGTACCTGAGTTGGCTGATGTTGTGTGAAGCTTCACAAAAATGATTAGCTACTGTCGATTTAGTGTGTCTATTGCGAATGTTTGATTTATGCTCGTTGAGCCTGATCTTTATCTTTCTCTCAGTTTTGCCGACATATCCTTGTCCGCATGGACATTTCAATAGATAAACAACATTCATTGAGTCACATGTTGCTGATACACGTAGTCTTATCTTGTATCCTTTGCTCGGGTGGGTGATGGTATTTCCTCTAATTATACTGTTGCAGTGACTGCAGTTATGACAAGGCAATGTTCCGTGATAGATTTCGCTGGTGTTCTCTATCCTTGGTTTGATCATGTTACCCAAGTTTGTTCCTCTTTGATAAGCGAATAGAGGTGGTTCCTTAAAGATGTCATTGAATTCTGTCTCTTGAGACAATATCGGCCAGTGCCTCATGATGATGCTCTTAAATGATTTGCTTTTCGTTGTGTATTTTGATACAACCACAATTCTTGTGTTCTCCTTTTTGGTGGCTTGAATCAATAGTTCTTTTCTGTCTTTCTGAGCACATCTGGATTTGGCATCATCCAGTACTTTCTGAGGATACCCTCTCATCTTAAATCTCAGTTCCATTTCTTTGATTCTGGTCTCTGCTGTGTCCGGTGGTGATACAATTCTTTTCACTCGTAACATTTGCGAATATGGCAAATGTTTTTTCAAAGGATCATTATGGAAACTGTTGTGATGCAATAAATTATTGCGATCCGTCAATTTGCGATAGATGTCTGTTTCAAAATGAGATCCTTTCCTACGTATTTCAACATCCAGAAATGTAATTTTAGTGATGTTTATCTCTGATGTGAATTGAATGCGTCCATCGCGTGTATTCAGCTCATTAATAGCATCCCTTAGTTCTGATTCTAGGCCAGTCCATATTATGAACATGTCGTCGATGTACCTTAATATGGTTTTGGTCTTGGATTTCCAAGGTTCTTGACTCAGAATATGATTTGTTTCTAAATATTCCATATACAAATTCGCATAGACAGTAGCTGCCGAGTTTCCCATAGCGGTTCCAGTTAATTGTAAATAAAATTGCTCTTTCCATCTGAAATAGCTATGGAAAAGTGTGAACTGTAAAAGTTCCATTAGGAACACCTTGAAATCCAGTTCCATCTCTGTGTTGAGCAGAGCATGCTCAATTGCTTCCATACCATCTTGGTGAGGGATGGATGTATATAAAGATTTAACATCCATGCTACATAGTATGATCTGTTCATTCTCTTCCATCTGGATCAGTCCTAGTTTTTCCAAAAAATGGGTCGTGTCCTTCACAAATGTCTTCATCCTCGTCACGTTAGATTGTAAATGTCTATCCAACAGTTGCCCTACTGGTTGATGTATGCTTCCAACCGCTGACACTATGGGTCGAAAGGGAGGATGCTCCAAGTCCTTATGTATCTTCGGTAACATGTGTATTACCGGACTCCTTGGATGATTGATGCTTAAAAATCTTTTGGTTCTCTCATTGATAGTTCCATCATCAAAAGCTTTGTTTATGATATCCTTCAAAGTTTTTGCAAATTGTTCAGTGGGATTGTAATCCAAAGGTAAATACACTTCTCTATCCCCAAGATGTTTCTCCACTTCCTGTTCATAATGTGAAATGTTCATCACTACTATGGCTCCTCCTTTGTCAGCTTTCTGACAAATTATGTTTGGATTATTTGCAATTCTCCGGAGGGCATCCGTCTGTTTTTGAGTGAGATTATGTTGTCTTGATTTAGCTTTGAAGCTCAATTTGGCTAGCTCTGACTTAACCAAATTCTCAAAAGTGTCTAAAGTTTTATGGGACACTGGTGCCTCATATGTACTGTGTGGTGTTAGTCCCAGTAATTGATCTTCTTTAATGTCACTTCTCTCTGTTATGACATTATCAAAAAAATGTCTAAGGCGTAGTTTCCTCATTAGTTTATAGAAGTTAACTTCCAACTCTAGTCTGTTCGTTTCAGTGGTAGGGACGAATGACATCCCTTTCTGTAGTGTTTCAATAGAAATGGAATCCAGTTTAGTGTTTGAAATATTAATGACTAAGTTATTCAAGTCGTGGCTTTCTTGGGTTTGTCCTTCTTCTTCTCCGCTGCTACGCTCCTGGTATTTGGTGGTTCCTTGTCTTTTCCCTTTGCCCCTCCTGGGTCTTCTTTTTCTTGTTGGCCCTCCTCTAAAAAAGGCTCTTCTCTTCTTGTTTGTGCCAGGTTCTGTACCAGTCCTGAGCTCCCGGGGAGCTGATCGTCCCTTGTTGGTTGCTGTTGTGATTGCTGCCGAGGTCTTCCGCTTGTTCTGGGTCTTGAGGATTGATCACTACCGGTCGATGATGTATCTGTGCCCTGTGTTTCTGGCTTATTCTGTCTGCGGCGGGCATACACCTCTGCCCAGGTGTATACCTCCCCGAGTTTATAATCCACGGTGTCCCGTCGTAGCTTCCTAATTTTTCTATCATTTACCTATTGAGTATGTTTTGTCAATTGGACATTGATGTCCTCCAATATCTTTGCCCAGTCCTCCGATGTAGTACTTTTAGTGAGTTCCTCAGTTACTGTATCTATTTCTTTTTGTAACTCCTCTAAAATAGCAGACAGTTCTTCGATAATTAGAAGGATGAGGTCCAAAGAACATTTGTTCAGGATAGCGAACCACTTTTCTTTGAACTTTAATGAATTTTTGCACAGTGAGGGCTTGAGGGCAATTCTCAAGCCCCTAGGAATACGAAGTGCTTTGTGGTATTTTACCAATGTACTCAAATGAAGTCTTTGATTAATTGCCCTTTTTGACAGATAGAGCAGTTGTCTGATATTTTGCTCTTTATTTCTGTGTGAAGTAGTCTCTGATGCTTCCTCGTGGATTAAAGAATAAATACGGGTCGCCTCATCGGCTGAGAAGGCGAACGTATCTGCTCGTTGGTCTGTGATGTTGAGAATCTCCTTGTATTGCATTACTACTGTAGGTGCCAAGCGTGTGGATCAGGAAAATGACGACAGGATAATTATTTCACGCCTGCACTCTGTAATTTTTTCTTTTTTTACAAAAAGTTGTTGCGTGCTCCAGGGTGTACCCTCCTTCAGGGTACAGGTAATCAATAGAAATGCGCGACCCTTGATTGAGTAACGTCCCCTGGTCACAGCCTGAGCCCCATGGTGAGGGTTGTAAGTTTTCCACAAAATGTTTCTGAAAGCGAGTTCAAGATATTTCAAAACATCTTTATTTTTATTTGATTTCTTAAAGTTGATTCTTCATAATAAACAATCCAGACTTCAAAATACATTGATGATTTGTCCAATGCATTTCGGCTAGATCATAGCCTTCGTCAGGGACATGCTCTACAGATTAAATAATCACAATTAGGAATACGTCAGAGGCTGTATGCATATAGCCTGACGAAGGCTATGATCTAGCCGAAATGCATTGGACAAATCATCAATGTATTTTGAAGTCTGGATTGTTTATTATGAAGAATCAACTTTAAGAAATCAAATGAAAATAAAGATGTTTTGAAATATCTTGAACTCGCTTTCAGAAACATTTTGTGGAAAACTTACAACCCTCACCATGGGGCTCAGGCTGTGACCAGGGGACGTTACTCAATCAAGGGTCGCGCATTTCTATCCTCAAGATCAGGGCACAAAGATGGACAAATGAAGGCAGTGCTATGAGACCATACTGATATTGGAAAAAAGTTTGGGTCATTAGTTGAGCGGTTTGGGAGACCCATTCCAGTAATAAACACAATGCTTGCCAGGATGAACCATAAAAGTCCCTAAAAAACCCTCTGGAAGCTTGGCACGAAAGCAGTCACGCTAAACCTACAGGCAATGTATAAAGTATTTAGGCATCATTCAAACAGTACTAAAGTTAAATCACAACATGAGAAAAATCCCAAGCCAATTTAGAGTAAATCTTAATAAATAACATGATACCCAAACAGGGGGGCATGGCCAGGGCAGCCAAGATCACTCCCAACTTCTCCATTAATCCATCGACCCGCGTACTGAACAGCAACTGTGTGATCCCCCACACTGATGTGGTCGCCTCCAGGGACACTCCTGACATGTGCAGAGATCCGTTGGATCAGCAATGATTGCAGTGGGATGGCGGGCCTCTGATTGCCTTCTAATATGGTGGCCAGTACCTACTGAAGTCATAGCAGAGGTAAAGAAGCTGTGCACCAGGGCTGGAGGCCTGGGTGGCTTGCAATGCCTCCTGCCTCTGGGGAATGTCTTGTTCCTGGAGTAGATCTTGCTGTGACTCGCCTGAGACTAAGGAGGCCGTGAAGCTGTATCTGGGGTGGTGAGTGGATCCTGGTGCTCCTGAGCCTTCGCAGGAGATGTCGCAGGTAGGCACCTGGGTGCGGGCCATGTTGGAGGTCTCCCCTACTGCTGCACAGGGAGAGAGGTGAGGCCTGCAGTACCCAGCTGGGGGCAAGAGTCAGACGTGGGCCTGGCCATGTGCGTGCCGTGCCTAATGATCTGCACTGTGGTGGGCCCAGTGGTGCTGTGTGCGGGTGGCCTGTTTGAAGGTCCCTCGGTTGGGACCCACTGATTCTTTCCACCAAGCCAACTTGCATGACCTAATTTGAAGGACTGGTGGTTATGACTCTGGGCTCCAGGATGCAACCCTGACTGGGTGACTTGGCCCTAGCTGCTCATGTTGCCATCAGGGAAAGTGGATCAGGGCTCATCTTTACTTCTTGACCACTTGACCTGAGGCCGGGAGTTCAACAGACGGAGTTGGGCACCTATGAATCACGCCCTATGAGTTGGGCCGCAGTGGGCCCGAGCCCGTTGGAGAATGACTTTTGGGTGACCACCTGGACTCGGGAGATTCCAGTGTGATCCCTGCTGCTGTCCCCTTGTCATCTTACTATACCAGATGAGGTACTTATCTGGAGCCACAAAGGGACTCCCTGCGTGTCCTGGCCCTGGCTGCTCATGCTGGCCCGGGGCAAGCCGGCCACGGTCTCCACACTCCCTGATTGCTCTGGGTTGTTCAGGTACAGGCCAACATGGGAAGAGATCGACCACCTCCACCGGCACCAGCCCAAACTAATATTGACCATTATACCATGTTGGCCCCGGGTAACACAGGGGCCATGGCCAGATCTGCAGTTGAACATCCGACCCTTGTGCAATCTGACTTGGCCACTATCCCTCAAGCCATCCAGAGTTTGAGAGAAGCAGTTTAGGCCAAAGTGTACACGGTTCGGATTGATGGTTTTCCCCTGTGGCTAGACCTCCGGAATGTTAACCATAGGGTGGCAGAGACGGAGGACTGGCTTGCCTCAGTGGAAGACAATATGGTCATCCTGAAAAAACAAGTCTCAAACTGCTTTCATCAATGGAAGTACTGGAGAAACGTGTAACGGATGCCGAAAATGGAACGTGCAGAAACAATCTCCTGTTTGAGGGTTTTCCTGAGGATGTGGAGTCTTCCAGAGTGGAGTCCTTCCTGGAGGGTTTGTTGCAGTCCTGGGTCCCTGATGACATATTGTCACTGTGGGTTGTGGTGAAGCATGCTCACAGGTTTTTGGCTCTGCCACCCCTGATGGGGACTCCAGTCTGCCTGCTGGTTGCCTGGATACTCAAGCCACAGAGACGGAGACGCTGTTCTTCAGAAAGGCAGGATAAATCAGAATCTTCCATTCCAGAATTTGCTTATCCGGATCCAAGTTCAGCAGCATAGATGCTCCTTTGACAAGGTTAAAAGAAACTTTGTGCTCTCAATCTTCAATACGTGCTCCTTTTTCCGGCAAAACTGAAGGAAATTTGCAACTCCCTAATGCTCTTTTTTGAGAAGACGGAGCAGGGCCTGGGAGTGGGTGGAGGAGTGGAAGAACCTTCACCATGCGGTGGCACCTAGAAGGGATGACTCCAGAGCAACAAAATCATCCCCGAACTCCTACTGCCTGCTGCTGAGGAAGAAGTGATCACAACCAGGCTTATATCTCTAGTCCCTCCGGGTGCATCGGGTCCCTTTAGGCTCGAAGGTGCATGGAGCGGTGGATGGGAGCAGTCAGCAGAGTGCCTGACAATAACACAAGAACATTTTGGGTCCCACTCTGAGGCTGCAGATGGGCCGCCACCATGACAATTTGATCCTCTGCAGTAACCGGGGAAAGGGGCTCACTTGCTTCTGCTCGGTTGGAAGGAGGGTGATCCATTGCGCACATCAAACGTAGATGTGGCTGTTTGATGTTTCATCCTGGTCTTGTGGCGGTTTCCTTTAAAGTTGTAGTTCTAGATATGTTTAGTTTCAAGTTGACAGATGCTTCTGGAGTAGAAGTATGGGGTGGGGGAACTTGGGGGGTTAGGATCTTCTGTTTGTTAAAGATTGATTGACCACACAGCCCACTGCCTATGCTAGCCACTTTCAGGTGCACCCCTCCTGAGGTAGTCACTTTCAATACAGAGGTATTGCCATCACACCACTGGGCCCAATCCCAAGCCTGCTACCTGACCCCAGGCTGCCTGACTCTCCATGTTTATGGCAGCAGTTAAGCTGCTGTCTTGGAACATGGATGACCTGCTAGACCGCATTAAGAGATCCACTGTCCTCCAAAATGTTAAGGTCTTTCAGCCTGAGTTTCTCCTGTTTCATGAAACCCATTTACTAGTTAACCATCAACCCTTCCCCTGCCGCTATGGCTACAACAGGATCTACCATGTGGGGTTTACTCCGGGGCTCCAGGGAGTAGCCCTTTTACTACACAGAGGATTCTCATTGATGTTGACTGACTCCCATGCAGACCCTAAGGGGAGATAAGTTGGGATTGAGAGCTAACTGGAGGCTAGGCACTTCAATTTCATGTCAATTTATGTTCCACAGCAGCAGATCCTTGGGAAGCTGCGCTCACTCTAGACCTTCCTGTTGACAGTGACGCGGGGCGTGAGTGTGGTAGGAGGGAATTTTAATGCTGTCACAGATCCAAAGGTGGACACCTCCAGTTCCTTCGGCTAGGGCACCAGGCTTACTCTCGCCAGCTGTTGACAGTGGCTGAATCTTTGGGCCTATATGTTGCATGCGGAACCTGGCATCCCCGGGATCTTGCATATACTGACACTTCGGCAGTCCATAAAACCCAGTCACGTATTGATTTACTTTGTGTCCCAGCTTCGGACACCCTTTGTCTATTCCCAGTTGAAGTTCTGCCCCGGGGAATCTCTGACCTTGCTCCCCTTCTCTTACAGTTGGGCTAATCTGATGCTATCCTAAGGCCTATTTGGCACCTTAACACTTGCTACCTCACTGACCAAGATTGTTCTGAATAAGTAGAGTCGGAGATACAATCTTATTTTGCAGTTAACCAGGGTAGTGTGGAGCCCACTGGTACCTTATGGGCAGCCAGCAAGCCCACACCTAGGGGTGTGTTAAAGGTTCTATCCGGAACAGGGAGAATTAGAAGCAAGAGCAAATCATGACCCTAGAGGCCCAAATTCTTGCTATGGAGTGTCAGACACTATGGAGACCCTCCACTGATCTTGCTCATCAATTGATATTGGCAAGATCCAGGTTGCGGCAAATTGTGCTGGAAGAGGCACGGCACTGTTGGAAATGTCCTGGGTGAAAACATCAGACCCAATCGATTCCGGGTCGAATACTACTGGAAATTCTGAAGTCTTTTGTTCCTCCATTTTCTAGCACTGATTAGTGAGGCGGTGGAGGTGAGACTTTTCTCTTGGAGCTGGACTGAGCTACAGTCTTGGTGCTCCCTAAGCCAGGGCAGTTGTTGGATAGTTGTACTTCATACTGGCCTATTTCCCTCACTACTTCCAAAGTCAAGGTGTTTGCCAAGGTCCTGGTCAATCAGCTGCGCTGCACTTTGCCCTATCTGATTCAAATCCATCACCTTCAGAGCCCTTCAACACTGTTCCTAGTGAACTTTGAGAAGGCCTTTGACATGGTTGACTGGTCCTTCCTGATCGCAGTTCTGGAGCACGTGAGCCTGGGAGTCTACTTTGCTGCCCTAGTCGGCCTTCTGTATAAGCGCCAGACCGCTCAAGTCTAGGTTTACGAGTCTCTCTCTCTCCCTCCTTCCCTATCTGTAGGGGCATCTGGCAAGGCTTCCCTTCTTCCCCTTCCTCCCCTTCCTCTTCACCCTAGCCATTGAACCCCAGGCAAGACTCATACGATGCAATACCCGTATATAGAAGTGTTCATGGGCTGCTGCTCAATAGGAATGCACTGTCTTCTATACAGATAACATCTTGCTCTGGGTGACTCAAGTGCCTGTTCTTGATGTTCCACAATCCCAATGTGCCATCTCCCATTCCTGTATCTGGGCATTTAGTTTCTCTCGCCTCCCAGAGCTGGTGTGGGGTATTTGACTCCCTAGTTACTGATTCTCAGGCTCTGGTTCCAATTTCTCCATTCGCTAATCTGCACTTTCCTTTGGGTTGATGGTCGCCATCGAGTGAGCATGGTTAACTGTCAACAGCCCCCCTATGATGGTGGACTGGGTATGGCTGAACTATGTTGCTGTTACCTAGCCTGGCAGTTGGTTGCGGTAAATAGCTTAGGGGGATGGGGGATGATACGGCCTATCGCTCTGAGCTAACCTAGCTGAGCATTGACAAAATCATGGGAATGTTCTATGGAGGCCTGATTCCTCAATCACTTCCAGAGCTCACCCGGACAGTATCTCTGTACAGGAGACCCGCTCTATACCTTGTGGGCTGGGATCGTAGACTGTTGGGAATTACCCTTCTCTGACAGGGGGAATAGCTGCAACACATGGCAGCGTTAGAGGGTTTTGCGAAGTAAGACAGAATAGCATCACTCACCTCGGGCACCTTTGGGTGGGTTCCAAAACATAGACGTTTCAAGAACTGCAACAGCAGTTTTAACTGTCTCTTACCCAGTTTCACAAATATCTGCAATTGTGGCATGCTCTCTATAAATATTACCCCTGACACACAGGTCCTGTCTTTCAGCCCCCTCAAGTCTAAATTGTTGCTGGGGAAGTTACACAGGGGCACCATTTTTCTGATTTACTGGTTCTTAGTCACTAATGCCTCAGATCAATTTTCCAGATTGAGGATGAAATGGGAAACTTGGGTGGGAGAGCTTGATGATGTTGAGTGGTGTGAAGTCAGGATGGTCCCCCAGAACTTTGCTATTTCTACACCGCTCCAGCGTATCTAACATAACTACTTACACATTAACGAGCTGGTAGGATATTCCAGGCCAACTGCTTTCGATGCTCCTCGACAGATTCAGATTTCTACAGTGTTGCAGAGCCCTGTCCCGGGCTAGATGCAGGGTCTGCTTGAGCTTGAATATGCTTTATGGCATCCTGTGGCATGAGTTGGTGGGCTGTGGTCTTGTTTCTATTTTGTTTGTTAACGCTAATATTAAAGTAATAACATTTGTTTATAAAAAATGACACGCAAATGACTAAAATCTAACAGTAGAATAAGAGATATGAGTTTTTAAAGTTTTAGGTCAAAATAGCACCACAAAGCACCAATCGTGGTTATCTGATTGCGCTGGATCACCAGATTGGAGCAGATGTCGGATACAGGGACCAGGTTAGTCCCATTGATGAGTTACCTTCTCAAGTCCTACCTGAAGGATGCTATTGGCATTGCTCGGGACTGTAAGGAGTAGGCTGTCCTAAAGAGCAGCATGCTGGCTGTCGTGGACTGTCGTAGACAGTTGCGGCTGTAGAGAGCCATTCACTGCTGGGGCTTCATATTGGTAGTCATCACAGGCTGTTGCTGTTGGCATGTAGTGCAAGTTTCACATTGCCAGTCGGCACAAACAGTCTCTGGTGAAATGAAGAGCAGGTCCTACCAGAGTTGGCGGTCATTGTTGGCAGTCAATTTCGGCATAAAGAAGTCACTTGCAGTTGCAAGAAACCCAAAACTTCTGTATCTTCACTTTTCCTTCAGGAGGAGTTCACTCTGGTGAAAGCCAAGGGTCTAGGACCTGGCAGACCTTTTGGGGATCATAAGTGAGTCTTTCCAGCAGAGGCCAGCAGCATGGCTCAGACAGGTCCTGGATGCTCCAGTTGGTCTGGATCAGCTAGGTAGTTGTGTGGAGACCTCTGGAAGCTTGCTGTGTCCTTGTAGGCCAAACAGGAGGTAAGCTAACTCACCATTGAAGTCTCTTTTGGAGAGCCTGGGTTCAAGACAATCAGATCTAATCTTCCTTCTTCAGATAGCATGGCAGTCATTCTTCCAAATCACCCCCAGGTGCAGGAGTGTTCTGATGAGAGGTTCTGAAGTTCTCTCTTTTAAACCTGGTGCCTGCCTTTGGGTGAATTCCCTGGCCTACCCCCAAAACTAGTTTCCTGACAGTTTTTCCCATATCACTGGCCCTGGCTCCAACTATCTAGGGTGACAAAGTAAGGGCAGGTGTTGTGTCAGGTTTCTTTGTGTGTGCTGCAGGAAAAGACATTTGAAGCGTAATCAGGGCAGGACACAACTCCGCCCCAACCATCCTACCTGGAAAAATGCTTTCCCCTCACACCTCAGCCTCTTTTGTCTCAATATTTAGAAGTAATACACAACCCACAACAGGAGAGTCATTCAAGATCAGGTGACCCATAATACTGGCAGAAAGGCACAGTTGGTTTGGGCAGAAAAATGCAATTTTCTAAAAGTGACTTTTTCAAAATTGTAAATTAAGATGTGGCTTTGCTATTAAAGAGGATATAAAATTACAATTAATTTAAGTGGAAACATCATTCCTCTGTCCACTCCCAAACTGAAGTTAGCACTTATCTATACTACTATAATAAAGGAAGAACTTTCAGCCTTTGAGGCGGGTAAACTCGGGAACCACAGCACCAATCCACACACCCGATACACCATTGGAATCGTCAGGGTGTGTAGATGGTTATAAGCTATATAATTGTTTTTTTAAAACGTTATTTAAAAAATTTACAGTAAAAAAAAGTAGTCCCTCCAAAGTAGCGCCGGCCACGACGTGCGTGCTCACGTCAGGAGCACGGGGAGGAGCGGCGTCCAGGAGCGTGACGAGGAGCGGCGGACATGGCGCGGGGGAGGAGCGGTGACGTGAGGAGCAGCGGACAGGCCAGCGGCGGTGCCAGCAGCGGACAGGCTGGAGGAGCGGCGGCTGAGGTAAGGGAGCGGCAGACATGGCGCGGGGGAGGAGCGGTGACGTGAGGAGCAGCGGACAGGCCAGCGGCGGTGCGAGCAGCAGACAGGCGGGAGGAGCGGCGGCTGAGGTAAGGGGACCCATGTCGGGGCAGGCGGGGGTCGGGGCATTCGGGGGCCGGGCCGGGCGGGGGCCCGGGGTGCTGGACAATGTCGGCGCGGGCGGGGGTCGGGAAGCCTGTTGCTCCCGGACAAAGTCGGGACGGGCTGCTAGTTAAGTATAATTAGGCAACCCAATGTTACACTGTGTAGGAGATAGCCTTAAGGCAGTGAAAATGTTTTTTTTTAAAGAGTTTTATATAGCGCGAATTTGTCCTGAATCGGGTATCAGAGTGCTTTACATAGCACCAGTTGAAATACATGTGGACACATTCATTTTGTTAGGCACAGGGAGATTAGGTGATTTTACCAGAATCAGAGGATGTTCAGTGTCATTGCCGAGACTTGAACCCAGTTCCCCAGATTCGAGGTTGACCTCCCAAGGCATTAGGCCAACTCCTCTCCCTCTTTAGGAGGACTTCCCTGCCAATGCATGTAAAATCTACACACTTATGTCCTATTTTATGCAAACAATGCCCCCTGCTCTATGGGCTTTGGGGCATACCTTAGGGGTAACCTATAAGTAGTAAAAAGGAATGTTTAGGCCTGGCAAGAGGTTTATTTTACTAAGTCAGAATGGCAGTTAACACTACAGATGCAGTGGCAGGCCTGCAACATGTATTGTAGTGCTGCTTTAGTGGGTGCCACTATGGTTGGTCCTGACCACTGGTAGCAATAATTTACAAGCCCTGAGTACCAGTAGTACCATTTACTAGGGACTTATAATTAAATTAAATGTGCCAGTTGGATGCACGGCAAAATTACCATGTTTAAAGGAGACAGCACAAACACTTTAGCAACGTTTATCAGGGGGAAAGACCACAGATTAGCTCAGCAGCAATTGGGGAGTGAAGGCAAAATGTCTGCGAGAATACCACACCAAAGATGTAAGGTCGAACAGTTAACAGCTAAACACTATGCAAAGCTCTGCAACATAACCACATTCAGCCAGCCTCCAGCTGCAGAGTAGCACAGCTCTTTACTGGCCATACAGTGCCTTTGTGCAGGAGTATGTGACCATAGAAAACCTGTCACTCAGGGAGAGTTTGTCTGTACCACACTGTGATTTCGAATGCCCTATGTTCCTAACTCTTTAGGAGTTTTGTTACCTAGGCAATAACTGACCGACGGCTGCCACCTGCTCCATGTCACCACACTTGCTCCCAGATCTGAGTTTTTCTTGAGGTTGCTCTCTTATTTGGCTTCAACTGAATGAACAAATCTTCTAGGAGTCATTAAAAATAGAAAACCTTGGACTCCAATCGTGGGATCTTTAGGACACGGGAGTAGGTGTCACTCAGTCCTAATCTGACCTCCACCGCCTTCACCTGCGCCGTGAATCCAGGCAGTGTGAGGCCCGGCCTGGTCCTGCTTCACCAGCGGCCGCCCCTCTGAATTATACAGGAGCCATCTGTGGCAACAGCATCAGCACAGATGGGGCGGCGAGGAGGGACCGGCGGCTCAAGGTAGACTTGACAGTGGTGAAAGACAGCTCCTCCGTCCAGGGACCACTTCAAGACAAGACAAAAGCAGCAGCGAACAAGGAACCTTTTGCACCAGCAGTCATCTGGGGAGCAATATCATCCTCACTCAAAACAATAAACAGTCTCACATGCTGTGTCGTGGGTGTCCGTTGACATCAGCTCCCTGCGTGACGTCTCACCCTCACTGCTCCCACCAGATATTGGTGCAGTACCTCCGGCACACGTACAGGACTTCCAGTCTGAAAGCTCCCCAAAAGCCCTGAAGAAAGAGCCTTTAAGAGCGAACATAAGCTTGCACCAATCAAGAACGCCGGCAGTTTAAGTTCGACTATCGGCCACGGATCACTTTGAGACCCCACACCACACACATCGGTTTGCAAGGACTGTAAATCAATATCTCTCCGTACTTCAGGAGCGAAAGAGTCCGCTTTGGAGGCAGCCATTCCCCCTTCGCAAGGGTAATAGCGCCCGTGGAAAAAAGAGAGTGAAATATTCAGAGACGGACAGTGGGCCAGGAAGGTACAGGCTTTTGTGCTAACAGATGCAGACTTAACGGCAGCACGAGAAACATATGGAGACAGGGAGACATTGACGGTGGCATCAGCAATCACGCTGAGAAAGGGAAACTTTGACTGATAGGGACTGATGTAGAACAGGGAGATATGGGTGGAAATGGACACTGGGATTTGGGGAGAGAGAGCCGGGAGACTTGGGCCCTGAAGGCAGGGTTGGATTGGGATTCAAAATCGGCCCGGGCACGCTAAAAAAAAGGTGGCCCACATTTGCATATTGCCTTTCCTCAAAATACTGCTTCGGCGAAATGTTATTAAAAAAAAAGGGGGTGGGGATACAAAAAACATGCACGGATTTGTGTACACTGGTGCCTGAAAACAAGTGGGGCCACTTCTACTCAGGCCCCCTGCCCCGCTAGGAGGTATGCATACATTAATGCAAGAGAATGAAAGTGACACCTCTGCCTGTTACTAAACGTGAGGTAATGAGTGCCCATCTGCATCCAGAAATGCCACACCCACTGGGCCGCTGGCTGTATCCGAACAGCGACACCACCCAAATCTGCCCCCCAGACTGCTCCAAAAAGCAGCCCACAGTTGGAACTCAGCACCGGCTCCTCAGGCATTGCCCAAGTGCCCGTGTTACCAATCCAACGCTGCCTGAAGGAAAGTGAGACACAGGCGCAGGAACAAGAAATAACAGATCCTGGAACAAGGAGACATAGGCACAGAAGAGGAAATCACTGATTCTATGACTGTGAAACATGGTTACTGAGACATAGAAAGAAGGACACTGAGCCATTGAAACAAGAACAGGGGTAGAAGGTACATGAAGACACACTTTAAGGCAGCAATAGACAGACCAGAGAAGTAGGATTCAACGACATGGTGAAGAACTGGGGTTTAAGCCAGCGGCATCAGGGGCACGCCTAAGATCTTCGAGTTCACCTGTCTTGGTATACAGAGACACGGAATACTTCTGGATGGCATCAGAGACCAAGTTTATTAGCTGCAGCTAGTAACAGTGATCCTAGAAATACATCACGGTGTAAATTCTCAGGAGACTGCTAATTTTACTAAGGCGAGACGTCTCCTTTTATACCCAATATTCACATTATAAATGTACACCCACTGCACAAAATTCTAGCCAATAAGGTACATTTTCAAACAAAGTATCACATAACAAAAACTCAAATTACAGTATCCCAACCCAAAAGTTAATTATTAGGAAAGTCCCAAATTCAATCTCCATAAGCCGGACAAACCTATAATTGAAAGCATAACCCATGTAATGAAGAAACATAAAAAAGAAACAGTAACAGATGCTGAACAAGATAAGGCATGTGCAAGGAAACTAAAAGTTAACGATGTTGTTAGAATCGGGGGTCTCTGGTTGGCACAGGTATGCACTTGTGACAAACAGGGACCCTCTCCTCTAGTCAGGGTAAGAGAACTACTCCTTTATAAATATTCCTTGCTCACCCTCTAGGTAGTGTGGCGCGAGCAGAAAAGGCTATACTTCAGGGCAATAGTTAGTTAAGCATTTATGATCACATACAGGAAACCCACTGACCCACCACAAACGGACACCAGTCATAGGATTGTATCAAAAATACGTAGACTTTATGTAAAAATATATGCAAGATTAGCACAAGACCATAAAACGTTTTAGCGAATGAAGGCCACCAGATTTAAATAGGCAATTGTTCTTAAGTGTTCTTGGTTAGCAAGGTACGATGACAGGGGAAACAAACGTTGCGGACCCTGGATCAGATGCAAACTCGGGATAGAGTCCAATGTACCTTGCGATGAGTGTCCGAGGCGTTTCAGGCGTGGCTACTGGTGAGGGTGGACCCTGGACGAGGCCAATGGTTCTCCAAAGGATCTTTTCCTCTCCGTCCTCAGCAAGGCACCACTGCAGGTTTCCTTCTCCTCAGCTTCTCTTGGTCCTTCTAGTCGGGCAGAGGTTCGTCGTGGTCAAAACTGGATCTAATTTCTTAGGAGCAGGGCTCCTACCTTTATACTCGGTTTCTTTTGTCTTGGCAGGTCAGGGGGCCTGAGCCTGGTTCAACCCGGTTTTGGAGTACTCTGTTGACAGGAAGCTGCCGTCTTCTTTCAGGGTGCAGGGCAGGAACATCAGTCGCTCCGCAGGAGTTGGAGCCAGCATTGTGGTGGTGGAGCACAACCCTATTCAGAGTCAAGGACTACTCCGCCCACTCATCCTGGTGTAAGCACCCTATTCACCCCCTGGTAACCCCGACTGTCCCCGGGAATTCCCCAGCCCTGTCACTCACACAAACCCAGACAACAGATACACATCCTGGCAGAGGCGGGCTGAAATAGTCAGGCGAGCAAATGCTAACTTTCTAAAAGTAGTAGTTGCAAACACAGGATATTAAAATAAACCTTGATAAAGGAAGTATTTTATTATTCCGAGTTCAGGCATACCAAACTCGGCATGCCACTGTGTTCCCTGAGCCGGCCGGGACTATAGCGTGTAATAGTTCCAGCCGCTCACCTTGGCCTAAGAGAACAGGCAGCCCTTCAATAGTGAAGAAGGAAAAAAGGCGGTAATTCACTACTAGGACATGCCACACACATCAGGGCTTGTCCTACCTTACGCTTACAATGCACCTGCCCTTGGGCCTACCATAGGGGTGACTGATATGAAGGTTGGGGAAGGTTTAGGGACTGGCGAGTGTGGGCACTTGCGCAGTCAGCGTGACAGTGCCAGACTGTATGCAGGGTCTGCAATGGCGGACCCGAGACATATTTGATGAGGCCGCTTCGGTGGGTGGCGCATCCAGCGCTACAGGCCCACTAGCGGCATTTGTATCTACAAGTCCCGGCACTCCTGGTGCAGGTTACTGGGGACTGACAGTAAACCAAATAAGGCAATCATGGAAATCAATTACGGATACCCTTTATAGAGGGAGCACTTGCACTGCGGCACGGGTTGGCCGTGGCGCAGTGCCCTGAGCATCGAACACCACCAACAACATCTGAGGCACATCAGCAGAAAAGTAGAAGGGAGACTCACGCCAAGGTTCCCGAGTCTAACAGATGTCCTGAACATTGATTGGCAATCTCAGACAAAGATCAATAAGGGAAATTGGCTTTGCGAGGTCAGTTTCAGGTGAAGAGGTCAGTTTCTTACAGTTCATTTCAGAGTCAAAAAGAAACCTAGTTAATGTATACATGATCTAAGAAGGCCAGGCCACTTTGTTCGCCAGGCTACCTTCACAGGCCTACGTGAGGGCAACACAAAATGGTGGCACAGAACAAAATGGAGTCAGACTCGAGAATTACAAAACCTCAGACCCTCCTTTTGCCATTACATAGGCAATAACCTAAGACTCATGTTAATCTGAATCTAGGTCTATATCGATATTCATTAGGTCATCAAGGTGTTGCTGTAGCATCATCTTATTATTCTCTGCTTCTCTTGGGACAGGTCTCCGAACACATATAGTAGCACAAAGACTACAAATGGCGGGACCACACTGGATGCAAAGACAACAAGAGAAAAGGATGGTTAAAACCATACCAAGGAATGTCAGAGTCTTCCATCCGCATTTGTACAGCAGTCCCCAAAACCACCCCGTCAATGACCAGTCTCCTTCGTCTACATGGATAGACTCAGAGATTTTATACAACCTAGAGATGGCTTGGTACACTGTAGGGGCATTATCTGGTATGTAAACACAGCAACTGGATCCAATCAATTTACATACTCTTCCTCGATCTGCAAGTATGATGTCTAATACCATACAGTTCTGCAAAGGCATAAGGTGGTCCACTTGAAGCTCAGCTGTAACAATACTAAGAGCACCTGCTGTCTCATTAATAGGAGCTTCAACAACGCGGACAAGCTGTCGAATATGCCTACTATTGATCATAGGACCCCAAAAGGGCAGGAAGCCCTTGAAGAAATCTCTTACTTTGTGTGCTGCAGTATCTTCCTGATTGAAGACACCTCTACCATATCTCGTTCTATGATAGTCTGAAGCAGTAGTGTATGTAGGGGGAAGCAGAAACGCCACATAACACATTCCTGAAAAATCAGGTGGCAACCATGTGTAGGCTCTGTGTTTCAAACAAAATATGTGCCTTTAGCTGGCACAATTGGTGGAGAAGTCCGAGATGAATAGACATAGGTTTGAGTACACACACTCTTACCTAGCTGAGCTTTCGGATTCCGACCATTACCTTGCAAACAAAAATGGCCTAGGTGGGGTACAATCCAAATAGGGGGAGACCTTTTTCGTCTCTCCTTCTCTGTGAAGCTGGTACTATATCCAGTCACGTTCCAACCAATGTAAGCCTGCACCTCATCCTTAGGGATAGCATTATATGCATCAATATCTCGGATCATAGCTACTATTCCCCTTATCAAGGCACTATTGCTCGAGTTATCTTTAAGGGAATGTAAGGGGCGTACCTCATTTGCATAGATAAACATGGTCTGAAAAGCCCACACAGACCCATTAAAAGAAAAAGGCAAAACCAAATATGGCATACCTTTATCTGTCGTATGAGGCATAAGATGACAAACCCAACAATTAGTGGTATTTACTACTAACTGATGCTGATGCAACAACTGTATGAACGAGTTGTTGACAAATTCTGATCTCCTTGTCTGTTCATGTTCAGGCAACGTATAAAACTGGTGCAAAGAAGCAGTAGTGAAAGAAAGCATAGGTTGGGAGGTGGGTGCAGATGTCTGTTGTGTAGCATAGACAGTCCAACCCACACAAGTTAATGTGATACTAAAAAACATCAAAAAGCACAATATTATAAAACATTTGCTATGTATCAATGTACAAAATCTTGTCTTAAGATCTATTCTCTCAACATCTCTTTCAGTTACAACAGACTCCATCCTTTAACGTGCTGCTCGCGGCAATTTTCCTTCTTCACTCAAGTGTGCGTCCAGGCATCCTAGACGTCCCTAGAACCGCAGACCTTTCGTCAATACGCGGGCCACCTCTTAAGTCTTATACCGCAACCCTGCAGCTGAACCCGGATGGTGGTTCGAAAGAAAAAGAAAAATAGTCTCTTGTCTGAAAGAGTGTGATTCACAAAAAAATTCAGATTTTATTTGTCCTTTTTAGACCTTAAGTTGCAGCGTTCTTTACCAGGCACAGTTTGATCCTGAAAGAGTGTCTCTGGGTGCGTAGTATCAAGTCTCAAACACGGCAGCAGAGCTTCTTGCAAGACTTCATCATCCGCACGTTCTGACTGAGTCCATTCCAGATGTGCATCGCTAAAAGGTACAAATCTCGGAACCCTTTCACTCTCGGAATCGGCAACACCTTCCCGGACCCACTTATCGTACTGTAAGGGCAAAGGTATCTTCTTGCAATGGGTACCATGTACCCAGTTTTTCTTGCCGAACACCTTAATAGTAGTCCGAGTTGATAACAGGACTTGGTATGGACCGGTCCATCTTGGTTCCAAGTCATGTAAGTAGTCAACCAACATAGGGTACTCAATATCACTGTACTTCTTAGGCCTCAGCATACTCCAGACATTCGCCTGACGTCCAAAAACAATCTCGTATGGGCTAAGTCACACGCGAGAATGTACTGTCGTTCTCGTGGACAAAAGTGCCAATGGTAAGGCATCGGGCCATGTAAGACCAGAGCTCGCTTGCACCTTGGCCAACTTCAGCTTTAGACTGCCATTATAGCACTCAACCAGGCCTGCTGACTGGGGGTGATTCGCAGCGTGAAATTTCTGTTTGATACCCAGACCCGCACATACTTTCTTTATAATCTGACCCACAAATTCACTTCCATTATCACTCCATACCATCCTTGGCAAGCCATATCTGGGAAATAATTCTTTGAAGAAAACCTTGGCTGTAGACAAGGCAGTATTATCCTTTATGGGGTAGGCCTCTATCTATCTGGAAAAGGCACAAACAACCACAAGGACAGTTGTTATTGCATCTTTCCATATGAATGTAGTCTATCTGCAGCACCTCGAACGGATACGTTGGAGGAGCAAAATGACCCGCTGGAGTTGGGGTTCCCTTTCCAGAATTATGCATCAAGCAAATCATGCAGTGTTTAACCAAATACTCAGCACACCTAGGAATTCCACCATTCTGCCAAACCGGAGCCAACAACTTACATATCCCTTTTTAACTAATGTGAGCAAACCCATGAGTCATAGTAACCAACGGAAGCACATATGCATCCGGCAACAACCATCGCTGGTGCTCTGACAACTCAACCCAACAGCCTGTTGAATCCAACATTCCCGTACTCTCTCTCCACATACTCAATTCTTTCTCAGTAGCTTCTGCCTGAATCATCTTCACACTTTCTGTTGTATCTTCACACATTCCTCCTTCCACAACCCATCTGGCAGGACCTGCAACATACATCCGACTCGTCACATCTTTCGCCGTTTCTCTCGCTACTTCATCTGCAAACGCATTCCCTCGACCCACATCATCCTTAATCTTCTTATGCGCACTACACTTCACTATCGCAATTTGGGTCGGCAAAGTAAGTGATTCAAGAAGTTCACTCACTAATTGTACATGCTGAATTTTCATACCATGGGAAGTAAGAAATCCTCTCTCTTTCCACAAGCGACCACAACTGTGAGCCACGCCAAATGCGTATTGGCTATGAGTATAAACATTCATTCTCTTTCCTTTTGACAACACACACGCTCTAGTCAATGCTATCAACTTCGCTGCTTGCGCTGAATTCTGTGCAATACGTGCTGTTTTAAAAATCATGTGCAAAGTTGTGATAGCATATGCTGCAGTCGTCTCTCCATTCGGAAGCTTAAAGCACGAACCATATACCCATAGGGTACCATCAAGGTTCGAAAGAGGAGTATCTTTCAGATCAACTCTACCCTTCGTTTCCTCCTCTGTCCGGAGAAAACAATCATATAGTTCCTGAGCATCTGTCTCTACAAAAATCGGCAACAATGTAGCTGGATTCAAGGTGTTGCACCGCTTGATGTGCACATGGCTAGCCAAAAGCGTCAACTCATAACCTGACAAACGCGCACTGGTAAGATGTTGAGTCTTCGTTCTATTCAATAAGGTATCCACTGCATGTGGGACCATCACAATCAATGTACTATCCAATACCAAACCAGCAGACTGTCGGATAGAAACAGCCGCTGCCGCTGTAGCTCTTAGACAACTAGGCAACGCTCTAGCTACCGGATCTAAAGTAGCTGAAAAATACGCACATGGGCGCTGCTTGTCTCCAAATTATTGCGTCAACACTGACAACACACAACCTTCTCTCTCGTGTACATAAAGTGTAAAAGGTTTACTGTAGTCGGGGGTACCCAACACCGGAGCAGAACACAATGCATCACGCAATTCAGAAAAACTCTTCTGACATTCGGCAGACCAAGGAAGAGGGTGTGGGTGTGTCCTTAAGAGTAAGTGCCAACAAAGGTTTCGCTAGCAAAGAAAAATTCGGAATCCACTGTCTACAATACGAGGTGATACCTAAGAAGGCACGCACCTCTCTCTGTGTGCATGGCACAGTCATTTGGGCAATCGCTTGAATACGCTCTGGGGTCAATAGTCTTCCCTCCTTCGACAAGAGATGGCCTAAGTAGGTCACTTCTTGGCGGCAATACTGCAACTTCGAAGGTGACACTTTATGATGAAGGTCAGACAGGTGTCGCAACAAAGAAAGAGTAACTTCTTTACAAATCTCTTCATCATCAGCAGCAACCAACAGATCATCAACATACTGGATAAGATTAGCACTAGAAGGCAATGCAAGAGTATCAAGCTGAGTTTTCAAAGCCTGACTATAAATAGAGGGACTCTCACAATAACCTTGAGGAGTGCGCTTAAACCGGAAACTGCGGCCTCCTAAAGAGAAGCCAAAAATATCCCTACTTTCCTCAGCAATCGGAATACTGAAGAAAGCGTTCTTCAGATCAATAACTGAAAACCAAGCAGCTGAGGCAGGGATCAAAGTCAATAAAGCAGTTATGTCCGGGACAACAGGAAATTGTGGCACAACGATCTTATTGACCTCTCGAAGGTCGATCACAAACTGATACACAGGTGGCTGAGAAGAGTCAGTACGCTTAAGGACAGGCAGAACAGGACTGTTACACACATTACCTCTCGTTTCTTCAACCACACCTTTCTCAACCAAATCATAGATAATCGCTAAAAGAGCTCTTTCGCCATCACTGGAAATTTTGTACTGAGGAATGCGAGGTAACTTAGCATTCGACTTAAGGGTAACAACGTAGGGTGGAATCTGCAAGAGACCAACACCATTGGGACCTGAAGCCCAAAGTGTATCAGGGAGAGAACGCAGTTCCAGTGGAAGGCGATCCTTAGACAGATACATCGGGGAAATCACTTTCTTACCTACCGTACGATGTACTCCCAAAGGAGAACAATGTAATGTCGCATGCAATCTTTTCAACAAGCCCAAACCCAACAGATTCTCGCCACAGCCAGTCGTTAGAATAAGGGGAGCCTCCAATTCACAGGGACCAATAGAAACGGGCAAAGGACAAGAAACCGGGTTACGAACTGGGGCACCAGAAAATCCTACTGAAACATTGGTCAAGCCAGACAAAGGTGCGCCAGGGAGTTTAGAGTGCATCATAGAACTCTTTGCTGCACCAGTATCCAAAAGAAAAGGTTCTGCCACACCTGATGTAATTACTTCAACATAAGGTCCACTCTGGTCTACTGGAACTGACACTACTCCCTCCCTTTGTCCATGGCTGTCCTAACTATCATTAAAACCAGCACTCTCACTTCCAACATAATAATCATCAGTGTAGTACTGAGCAGACTGGACGGTCGGAACATTCTGTTGGTCAAAATAATTCATAGAATTCTGAGGGGAAAAGGAACGTTAATTCTGGGGAAACATACCACGTCCCCTACCCCTAGGTACTTGTTGGAAACCACCACGACCTCTCAGACCAGACATACCATTCACACGCTATAGCAAGATCGGGCAACTATTCTTGAAGTGACCTTCTTCTTTACAATAAGCACACTGATTAGGGCCTAGCGGGAGTCGTGAAGCAAAAGACTCAGGCTTCTGCAACAGTTTCTGTAACTGTGGGGGTTGCTGAAACTGGGAAGGTAGCTGAAACTGACGCTGATTAGGGCGAGGCGATAAGCCTGCTGCAGAAGAACTTTCGTTTTTAATTCTTCTCTACTTTATCCTTCTCATCTTTATCTCTATTCTCATAGTATTGTGCAGTAGCCAATATCTGGGCCGAAGAAGAAAGTTCAGGAAGTAAATTAAAAACAAACTTATCTACAAACAACCTCTGACCACCTTCTGTACTCATGTCCTGACCACTATAATCAATGAATGTTTCCTCAAACCTAGTGAAGAAATCAGACACACTCTTGTCTTTCTTTTGTTTGCATGCTGCTAACTTGTCCCAATTCACCCGCAGAGGAGGCATCATAGTTTTCATTAAATTAATAATCCTACCAGGTAGTTCTGCAACTAAGGGTTCAGGTTTGGCACCTCCTACCTGCCGACCATCTGCAGCAGTAATATTAACCCACGTATCTCCTAACTCTGGCGCGTGATCCTCGTGACGGATCTTCGCCCACAAGGGTTGAGGAACTACATTACCCATCAACATATCTATGTCAGCTAAATTCATAACACATGCATCAACTGTCTGAGACAACTCCTTGTAATAACCAGCAGGATTTTTATGGGGGTCAGGCAAGGTCTGCTTAAGAGCCAGGACTTCCGCTCTCTTCCGCCCTCAAACTCAATCCGGACAAGACCGAGCTGGTCCTGACCGGAGGTGGCTGCAGTCCCTGGTCTCCTTCCTTCTGGCCCCCCTCCCTTGGTGCCCCTCCACTCCCGGTGTCCACAGTGAAAACTCTGGGAATCTTTCTTAACCCCCAGCTCACTGTTCTCCCACAAGTTAACTCCGTGGTCTCTTCATCTTTCTTTTCCCTCAGAGTAATTAGGAAAGTTTCCCGTTTCTTTTCCCCTCCAGCCTTAAAAATCATCATGCTGGCCATGGTACTGTCCCGTATAGACTACGGCAATATAGTCTATAATGGAGCCCCTGCATACATGATCCATCGACTACAACTGGTGCAGAATCAGGCGGCCCGCCTGATCCATGGCCTTCCTAGATATCATCGGGTCACCCCATTACTCAAAACTCTGCATTGGCTCCCCGTAAGAGAGCGTGCCCTGTTTAAACTCGGCTGTCTTACTTATCAAGCCAGAGCGGGCACTGCTCCCGAGTTCATTCGCTCCCTCATCAAACCATACTGCCCAGGCAGAGAACTTCGCTCGGCCCATTTGGCCCTCCTTACCATCCCCCGCTTCAAAAAGCAGAGGGCGGGCGGAGCGAGATTCGCTGTCCTGGCTCCAACCTTTTGGAACTCCCTCCCGATTACTCTGCGCACCTCACCTTCCTACCCCCTGTTCCGGAAAAACCTCAAAACGTTTCTGTTCACACAAGCCTACCCTTAGTCCCTCTGCTGCTGCCACCCACTGATCACCACTAGCGCCATGAAACCGCTGGGTATGCGAGCGCTGTACAAATGTTTTTAAATTCAAATTCAAATTCAAATTCTTCCAAGGGACATGCACCCACACTCGCTGAAAATGAGCCGGTGCAGCCGCAATACCATGAGCGGCATCAGCCACAACTGCCTTTCTCCATACAGGGGGAACCTCTCTCATAGGGTACTGCTTCACTTTTCTCCTAACAGAAGGGTCAGGTTCGAACAATGACTGAGGTGGAAGTCTAGACCTAAAAGTGAGTAGTGTCTCTACTGCTTCCTCAACATCGGAACCCACTATCGTCCCTTTAGCAAATTCAGACTGAACATTAAGCAATTCCAGTGGAATTGAACCCAACTCATTATCTTCCCACTCCTGGCGAAGGAAGGTACACATGACATCAAAAACATACCTTTGTTTTGGTGCCTCCCACTGTAGGAAGATATCCATAACCACTTGTGGACTGTACTTGGAGGTATTCGAAACCCATCTACATGCAAGGAGATCTAACACTGCCCGCTCTTCGGGACCAGGGAGCTGACTACGTCTCTGCTTACGTTCAGAAACAGGGATCATATTCAGTGACCCAAAGAAAGGAGACAAAAGACTAGTGACAGTCTAAGTCATTTGTTGCTGAGCAGAAGGAGAAGAAGTTGACATGAGGACAGGAGACAAAGTGTTTTGAGGCGACAGAGACGTAGGGACAGAAATAAGAGAAGTCGAAGATAAAGGAGTGTAAGGCAAAGGAGTTTGAAGCAAGGCTGGTGGCAAGGCTGGTGGCAAGGCTGGCGGCCCTGGAGGGGGCTCCGCCGGAGGAGGAAGAACCACCTGTGAAGCAACGGGTGGCTGAACAACAACAGGGGGTTGAACGACAACAAGGGGTGCAACAACTGAAGGTAACGGAGGTGCAGTAGCACCCTGCACATAAGGGGGTGGTAATTTCAGTAAATGTGACATCAAAGGATCCTTTTCAGGGTCTTCAGTCACATTTGAAAGGGGGGTGGCAAAGCCGGGTAACATTTATCAATGGCCATGCAATGTTGTCTATCTGACACTTCAATCGCACGATCTTCTTCATCTTCCTTAAACTGCCTAGCAGCTTGCATTACTGATATATTCCTTTCCTTCCTATCTCACTTAGCTTGCTTAATTTCTCGCTGTTTGGCTTCCTAACGCCAAAGGCGGAAAGAGTCAAACATCGCCGGCCGGGCTTTCTTCTTAAATTGCGCAACTTCTAGGTTATCTAAAACATTTGATTCAAAACTACCATGTTTGGGCCATCGTAAAACACCATCTTTCCTTGTTTAACGGACCCATACTTCATTAAAGGTAATGGGACCTACACCATGCTTTGAATAGAGCTCATAAGTTGGAGTTCCAACCGGAGGTATCGGACACGAGTCCTCCAATCGGGAATCCCTATTACAACTACAACAAAACCATTTCCTAAATTTGCTAAAACCAGGCATCTTTTAGCTCACTAGTCTTGCTTCAATCTTCAAGGGGTTATCAAAAATGATACACTCGCAAATATATGAACCCCTCCGCTTTGACTATTGCAATGGCCGAATCAAAACCAAGAAACAAAACAAAGTCATGGGAGCGACCCACTTATACTTAACCAAAATGACTGTCACGCCACCAGAAGACCGTCAAACGTCTCGCCTTACAAATCATCACAAGAGGGTCCAAGACAGGGCAACAGTCAGGGCAGCAGTCCTTCGCAGCCGTCCGAAAGGGGAAGCCTCGCAGAAAAAACCTTTGGTCCACGTCGACATGCAGGGGTCGATGAAGGGGCGGCCATTCTCCAGAATTTCCTCACGGGGCTCCTCACAATCTTCGGGCTTGGACCAGTACCACTGAAGCTGCCCACGTTGGGAGCCAGTTGAAGAACCGGGGTTTAACCCAGCGGCATCAGGGGCACGCCTAAGATCTTCGAGTTCACCTGTCTTGGTATACAGAGACACGTAATACTTCTGGATAGCATCAGTGACCAAGTTTATTAGCTGCAGCTAGTAACAGTGATCCTAGAAATACATCACAGTGTAAATTCTCAGGAGACTGCTTATTTTACTAATGCGAGACGTCTCCTTTTATACCCAATATTCACATTATAAATGTACACCCACTGCACAAAATTCTAGCCAATAAGGTACATTTTCAAACAAAGTATCACATAACAAAAACTCAATTTGCAGTATCCCAACCCAAAAGTTAATTATTAGGAATGTCCCAAATTCAATCTTCACAAGCCGGACAAACCTATAATTGAAAGCATAACCCATGTAATGAAGAAACATAAAGAAGAAACAGTAACAGATGCTGAACAAGATAAGGCACGTGCAAGGAAACTAAAAGTTAACGATGTCCTGAACATTGATTGGCAATCTCAGACAAAGATCGATCAGGGAAATTGGCTTTGCAAGGTCAGTTTCAGGTGAAGAGGTCAGTTTCTCACAGTTCATTTCAGAGTCAAAAAGAAACCTAGTTAATGTATACATGAACTAAGAAGGCCAGGCCACTTTGTTCACCAGGCTACCTTCACAGGCCTACGTGAGGGCAACACAAAATGGTGGCACAGAACAAAATGGAGTCAGACTCGAGAATTACAAAACCTCAATGGGCAGAGAGTCACAAAGACGCAGATGGACCGTGGGAAAGGGATAGATAGCAAAGTTTACAAGAGACTTGACTATTCTGGTCACAAGGCCTTGACACTGGGACAGGGAGACTAGGAATGGGAGACCAGGATACTAGAAGCAAAAGGATGCAGCCAATGGGGCAGAGACACATTGTCAATGGGACAGGGAGACACAGTGGCACTGATACCAGGGCAAGAATGCATGGATACTGGGACCAGGTAAAGAGACCTTGAGACAGGGAGCTATGGATTTGAGGACGGGGAGCCACAAACTTTGGGATGCAGATATATGAATACAGACACTTTAGCAATGAGACATGGGCTGCCAGCGGGGAGACTCGGAGTTAGGCACCAGGGCAATGAGTCATTTGAGATAGTGCCTAGGGCCGTTCGGGTCATGTAACTCACTGGGCATTTCCCCGGAGGGTTGGAACCATTGGATGTTGTTGTTGTTGAGGGCACGGGGCTGTCAGTGGGCATTCATAAAGATTTGCCGGCTCCCCACGATGTATTGCACCCAGCACAGTGGGAAGGAGAGGGGAAGGCATAGAAAAAGACAGAGAAAGAAAGAAAGAAAAAAAGAGGCATAGACAGGGAGGAAGAGATCCAGACAGAGGTTCAGGGCTGTTTAATTTTTAAGTACCAGGGTTACTTTTGGCTCTCAGTCACCCCTGATGGTGCCAAGCAAGATACAGAGAGCACAGAGATCTTGGCAATATACATAGGGATTCACACCTCAACACTCACCCATGAAGGTGCTCTACACCCGTATGGGTGTACAATACAGGGCAACGTATACACACACACACACATACACACTCTGAAGAAGGATTCTGCTGTTCATACAAACATTGATGTTGGGAAATAGCTGAGACCTAACCTCTCTACATGGATCCAGGGTAGTCAAGCCCATGACCTATTAATGTTGGGAGAGGCTGCAAGGCCAACATTTTCACCACACCCAAAAGGACCAACACAGAAACCCCATCAGGTACCACTCTGCTAATCGAAACAACCATTAGTAGTAAGTGTTAATGGCAGAATTGGCACAATTTAAAGCTGTATAACATAACATGACATGCTTTACAATACTGTCAACCTAGGATCTTTTTCTTGCATGTGTAAAATGGATGAATATTTATCTATGAGAAGCACTGCAATCTGAAATTGCTTCTAGGCACTCAGGGACAGATTTACAAGTCCTTTGTGCTGCCAGGGCCTCACTTATTGTGAGTCACTGGCAGCAAATTTTTCTGCCCCATATTTACAAGGACAGGAAAAGCCACCCTGCGTGGCTTCTCCTGTCCTTGTAAATATGGACCCTTCACACGCAGCACTTTGCGTGAAAGGGGCTTTCTATGGGTGTTACTGTGGGTGTTTGTAAAGAAGTTCGATGGTGGGTTGTAAGTAAAATAAGTATTTATTTTAGAATAGGATTCCATCCACAGGATAAACAGTCACCAGTAACAAGGTCCAAGCTTAACTGCCTAGATACTCTAAACTAAACAATATCAGAACCTGTACAGAGCATTCTAATGCATGTGGCAACCTGGCAACAAGCTGCATTAGTAGGATGCCACACATCTCCCTTCCTATAACAGATGGCAATATACAGAAAAACATTATTTTACAAAATCATTAAAATGAGTAGGTACACGTGTAATCCTTGAATATTTCCTCGCGATGACAGGACCAATCACAGCCCGATGAGATGAGGTACCTGTTGAAGATTTCCTCGCGATGACAGGACCTGTAGATGAAGAACTTGACACAGGAGACTTAGAGTTGTCAACAAAGTCGTTCTTGATCACCACAACCTGTTCAAGTCCCAAATAAACCTTGATAACTTGTATAGGTTTCAAAAATGAAGCAGATAACATCTTGTTCTTCTTACATGGATTTTTTATGAGAACCCAATCACCCACATGCACCACCGTTTGCTTTACAGAATTTCTCAAATCATGAATCCTCTTCCTAGCTTGTAGCTTTCTTTCCTGACCTACCTTCCACTCATCATTTCCAGTTAATACTTTCAGATTTAAATCATTTACCCAAGGCGGAGTAACTAAAGTGTTGGGACACCTACACCTGAAGAGCTCAAACGGTGTTTTACCCGTTGTGGCATCTGGTGATAACCTGTAAAGCTTAACCTTTTTAAAAACATCTGATCTCCAATCTGAACCTGCAGATTTAGACATTCTAATTGTCTCTTTGAGCACACGGTTAAATCTCTCCACACTGCCATTCGTCTCTGGGTGGTACAAAGAAGATTTTTTATGTTTTATACCATGTTTAGACAAAAATAATTCCATCTCCCTAGAGACAAGTTGACTCCCATTGTCTGTCAAAATGATGTTGGGAATACCCTCCCTAGCAAAAAGTTTTTCTAAAAAAACTATTACATGCTTAGATTCTATGCCACGAGTGATGGCAATCTCTGGCCATCTAGAAAAGAAATCTATCAAAACTAGAACATACCATTCAGACCCTGCTGAGTATATAGGCCCAAGAATGTCCAAGCCAACTTCTTCTCAAGGCCTGTTTGGAAGTGTTCTGATAATCATGGGCTGGATTTTGGGTTTCGCTACCTTCTCACTCAAAGCACACTCCATGCAATCCCTAATTTTCCTCTCCACTTCCAAATCCATGCTGGGCCACCAGTACGACATCCTCAAATTCTCCGTTGTCTTTGAAATGCCCATATGCCCACTATGAGCCAGTGAAATGAGCTCACTCCTAATAGATATTGGAGGAACCAACCTAGTACCACTGACAAGTAAACCGTCATGTTCAGACAATTGGTCTTTAACATGCCAAAACTTCTCCAAAATGTCACCATCTTTTGGCTTGACCTTCCATCCAACCTTGATCAATCTCAAGATTTCCATAAGACTCAAATCTTCCTGTGAAGCTTCCAACCATTTACACTTATCAATGACACTCTCACCTACTGCACAAACCATCTCATCTTCACCTTCCCAATCATCCTCCAGATCTAAATCTTCCTGAGAAACAAGGCGAGATAAGGCATCAGCTACTTTATTCTCAACACCTGGTAGATACTTGACCTCAAAGTTATAATCCTGTAATCCTACAACCCATCTTGTAATTCTACTGGAAACAGCATCAATGCCTTTGGTTTTTAAGATCTCACATAACGGTTTGTGATCAGTTCTCGCTTCAAAAGTACTTCCCCACAAGAAGTTTTTTAACTTCTTCACAGCCCAATAGACCGCTAACGCTTCACGTTCTACCACGGAATACCTTAGCTCTGGACCCCTCAAACTTCGTGACAAAAACAAGATGACTACCTCACTTCCTTCAATTTTTTGTGTTAAAACTGCCCCTAACCCTTTTAAGCTTGCATCTGTTATCAGAATAGATTTCCTCTCAGGATCAAAACTATTCAATTTGGGGGCATTGTCCAACTTTTCTTTTTGAACGATGAACTCTTTTTCACACTCGTCACTCCATACAAACTCAGACCCTTTCTTCAACAATGATCTCATGCTAACGCACAAAGAAGCAAAACCACATATAAACTTGTTATAGTACTCTGCCATACCTAGAAAGCTAATCAACTCTTCCTTGCTCTTTGGAGAAGACATCTTCATCATGGTATTGATGAAGCCAGCTTTCGATGAAATACCATCTTTCGAGATCGTGTGACCAAGGTAATCTATAGAGTTCTTCTTGAATTTGCATTTTTCCAATTTTACTGTCAGACCAGATTCACACAAACGTTTCAAAACACCAACAAGTCTTAGATCATGCTCCTCATCACAACTTCCAAAAATCAGGATGTCATCCTGATACACCCTCACACCTTTTAAACCCTTTAAGACACCTTCCAGGGCTCTTTGAAAAACTGAAGCAGCTGACACCAGCCCAAATGGAAGTCTCACAAAGCGAAATGTGCCAAATGGTGTTACAAATGCAGTTAGATCCTTGGAGTCTTCATCAAGTTTTATTTGGTGATAGGCAGATCTCAAATCCACCGTGCTAAAGACTTTCGCCCCCTTTAATAACATTAACATGTCTGCAATTTTAGGTAAAGGGTAGTGATCTACCACCACACTTTTATTCAACTCCCTAAGGTCTATGCATAAATGAAGAGAGCCATCCGATTTCTTGGCGGCTACAATTGGAGCGACCCATTGGGTTGCTTCAACTTCCTCTATGATGCCCTCCTTGACCAATTTTTCCAATTCTGCTTTAACGTGATCTCTAATGTAGCGATTACCAGTAGATATAGAGGAAGAATAGGGCAATATCGCGGCGGCACTACAACTCCCAGAAAGCCCTAGGTCCTGGCGAAACGGAACACGCCTTCCGGGCGTCAATAAAAACACTCCCTTACTACTACCGGGTGCTTGTCAATCCTTCCGGTAGCTGATCAAGTTGGAGCAAAGCTTATCTTGTGTTCTTAGTGTTTGAAGAGCGGACGCTTTCCTTCCCGCTGGAGGACGCCGTGAGCAGGTGTGGGCGGACGCTTTCCTTCCCGCTGGAGGACGCCGTGAGCAGGTGTGGGCGGACGCTTTCCTTCCCGCTGGAGGACGCCGTGAGCAGGTGTGGGCGGCCGCTTTCCTTCCCGCTGGAGGACGCCACGGACATTTTGCTTTCCCCTTGAGTTAGAGGTAGGACCTCTGTCTTTTAGCACGGCCGTGCTACCTTTTTGTTTAGTATCCCAAATCTCCTTCGTATCCTTGACCCTGGGGAACTATTGACCTATCTAGACTCTGTTGCGAACTTGGCTGCCAGTAGTGACGCGAACTGCTTGGTGCTAGATACTGTATGCTATATGCCTGTTGAATCGAGCTGTGATGTAACAGCCTCCAGAGTCGTTTGTACAAGCTACAGAACCTTCCACTGACATAAGGCTGTCAGAGCGAAGGTTTCTAGAGTCGTTGTGCCTTGAAGACATCTGAATCCTTAGACCAGACCTAGAGGGGTGTCTTCACAACAACCTCCCCGATCAATCATCCTTCCCCCTACCCGGAGGGCTACCTGTCCCTTGTGTGTGAGTTCGCACAGGGAGGGTCAGTGCTATTGGGTATAGGGAAGACTATCGTCACGCTGTGGTCCCCGCTGGCTAGATACCTCAGTTTAGTGGCTTTGTTGTTCTTACTTGGGTTACTTGTCCGCTGCTAACCTTGACAGATTGACAAGCCCAAGGAAAGAAGCCTAGCCTGGACCATGGACACGAGTGCAGCTTTGGCCTCGTTGCTTGAAGGTTTTAGTGTACTTCAGCAGGAAGTGCATGCGTCCCGAGTGGAGAACCAAGAACTCAGAAAAGACATGAACACCATGCGTAGGGAAGTCGCTGGCATGTCACGAAAAAATCCAGGGGCAGGGTCTTATATTAGAGAAGCCACACTTCCCCCTCCCGGACAACCTGTATCACAGCCTACAACCCCTATGGCAGCCGGGGGTGGGTTCTTTTCTCCTACCTCCATACCTTCGTCCTCCACTGACCACTCCCCAACGGTGCACGTCATTCAGAACACTGGTATTCCTCTAGCTCCCCCTGAACGGTTCTATTGGGATCCCAAGAAATTCGAGACTTTCCTGAACCAGTGCCGCCTCCACTTTCTGTGTAAACCATCTGTGTTCCAGGACGACGCGGCTAAGACCGCTTTTATGATGTCTTACATGGGCAGAAACGCTGCAAGCTGGACAATTCCTTTAATGGAAAAGAATGATCCCGTTCTGCATCAGTTCCCCGATTTCTGTTCTGCCTTAAGAAAACTGTTTGACAGAAAGACACATATGTTATCGTTGGACAAGGAACTCCTGACGCTGCGCCAGGGGTCACAGGACCTGTTGTCCTACATCACGTCCTTTAACCGGCTCCTAGCCGAAACCGATTGGCCACAAGAGAAACGGACCTCCCTGTTCTATCAAGGCCTAAGAAGCGAGTTGAAGGACGTCTTATCGCAGGTAGTCCAACTGCCGGCGACTTGCGAGGAACTCATTGACCTAACGTGCAATTAGACCATTGGCTGTTGGAGAGAAGAGGAGATCGGAGCAGGGGTGATGGACGAGGATGGTATCCCAAACCAAAACTCCTGCAAGAAGACAGTGCCAAAAGTACGGATGGTACTGAGCCCATGCAGATAGGGGGCATCCGGGGTCCTCGGTCTTCTGAGGAACGAGAGCGACGGCGTAAAATAAAACTATGTTTATAATGTGGCAAAGGAGGGCACTTCATCAGAGAATTTAGGGCAAGGGCCCAACAATCAGAGAGAAGTCCAGAGCCACGAAACTCGGCCGTCATGGGAACGAGGAAGACGTCGGAAAACTAGAACGTCCAAACCAGGTAGAGATCTCTGGGGTGGACATACGACAGACTACGATCTCCTCACTTCTTGCAAACACTATGATGCCCGCTGTGGCTTATATCAACATGCCAGTGTCCTTGTGGACAACGGGGGACAAGGTCACGCAGATGGATGCTCTATTGGACTCTGGAGCAACGGGTAATTATATGGACATAAACTATGCAACCTCCCTAGGAATAGAATGGGAGAAGAAGGACGAACCGGAACACGTGAAGGCTGTGGATGGTTCCGCCTTGTCTTCTGGGCCAGTCATAAAGCACACAATCCCTCTGCGCATGCAGCATGAAGAACACTCGGAATATATTCAGTTCGATTTGATTGCGACGCCTCAGTTTCGCCTTATACTTGGCATGCCATGGCTAACGCTACACGACCCTGTGGTGAGCTGGTCCGCACGCACCGTGCCATTAAACTCCTCCTACTGTATGGAACATTGTCACCGCCCTTCTTCCTTAACAACTGAAGGTGAAGCGTGTCCTGATGTTCGCCACCTGGCTAGGGCATGTACTGAGAAACACATATGCAGTGCTACCAGCCTACCTGAGATCTACGAGGGAATTCGTTCCCTTTTTGACAAACAGAAAGCTACCAGATTACCCCCGCATAGGGTTTATGATTGCTGCATTGACCTACTCCCAGGGGCGGCTATTCCATGTAGTCGTGTGTATGCCCTTACCGAACCTGAAAACGCATATCTACAGAATTACATCGAGGAGAATCTGGCTTCAGGGTTCATTAGCCATTCCACTTCGCCTGCTTCTTCGCCCCTGTTTTTCATACCTAAGAAGGACTGTGCAGAGCTGAGACCGTGTATCGACTACAGGGCCTTGAATAACATCACGGTCAAGAATAGATATCCCACGTATAACAACTCCGACCACTCCACCTTGGGTTGTTCCCCTTTCTTCTGCCTTCTTGGGTATCACCCGAATATCCTCCCCTTCGACTGGCCGGTGTCTTCCAATATACCCAGCATTCAAGAACATCATGCGCATCTTCAGGCTGTTCGGATGGATGCGATGCGTCATTTGGCGGACTCTCAGGCCTCGCAGAAACGCAACGCCGACAAGAAACGTAGTCCTGAACCGGTCTACCAGGTGGGGGACAAGGTATGGCTCTCCACAAAAAACATTCATCTCCGGGGTATTAACAAATTAAAACCAAGATACATCGGTCCCTATAGTGTTGAGGAGGTCATCAACCCTGTGGCACTGAAATTGGCTATCCCCCGTAACTGGCGGATCCATCCTGTTTTTCATGTCTCCCTACTCCTGCCCTGTCCCGTGGACACTAGATTACCCGTTCATCCTTCCCCGGTGTTGGTGGAGGGGTTGGAAGAATATGAGGTTGAAGAGTTGTTGGATTCTCGGATCTACCGGGGTAGGGTGCAGTATCTGGTCCATTGGAAGGGTTTTGGGGTTGAGGAGAGAACATGGGAACCAGAGCAGAATCTCCATTGCCCTGACTTGGTAGCGCAGTTCTATCTTTTAAATCCCGGGAAGCCAGGTCGACCGCCGGGTCGGCGATCCTTGAGAGGGGGTTCTGTAGCGATTACCAGTAGATATAGAGGAAGAATAGGGCAATATCGCGGCGGCACTACAACTCCCAGAAAGCCCTGGGTCCTGGCGAAACGGAACACGCCTTCCGGGCATCAATAAAAACACTCCCTTACTACTACCGGGTGCTTGTCAATCCTTCCGGTAGCTGATCGAGTTGGAGCAAAGCTTATCTTGTGTTCTTAGTGTTTGAAGAGCGGACGCTTTCCTTCCCGCTGGAGGACGCCGTGAGCAGGTGTGGGCGGACGCTTTCCTTCCCGCTGAAGGACGCCTTAAGCAGGTGTGGGAGGACGCTTTCCTTCCCGCTGGAGGACGCCGTGAGCTGGTGTGGGCGGGCACTTTCCTTCCCGCTGGAGGACGCCACGGACATTTTGCTTTTCCCTTGAGTTAGAGGTAGGACCTCTGTCTTTTAGCACGGCCGTGCTACCTTTTTGTTTAGTATCCCAAATCTCCTTCGTATCCTTGACCCTGGGGAACTATTGATCTATCTAGACTCTGTTGCGAACTTGGATGCCAGTAGTGACGCGAACTGCTTGGTGCTAGATACTGTATGCTATATGCCTGTTGAATGGAGATGTGATGTAACAGCCTCCAGAGTCGTTTGTACAAGCTACAGAACCTTCCACAGACATAAGGTTGTCAGAGCGAAGGTTTCTAGAGTCGTTGTGCCTTGAAGACATCTGAATCCTTAGACCAGACCTAGAGGGGTGTCTTCACAACAACCTCCCCGATCAATCATCCTTCCCCCTACCCGGAGGGCTACCTGTCCCTTGTGTGTGAGTTCGCACAGGGAGGGTCAGTGCTATTGGGTATAGGGAAGACTATTGTCACGCTGTGGTCCCCGCTGGCTAGATACCTCAGGTTAGTGGCTTTGTTGTTCTTACTTGGGTTACTTGTCCGCTGCTAACCTTGACATCTAACAGCAATGGGGACACTACGTACTTTACAACAAATAGGTACAGCATCCTTCTTCAACTTAATGTGATGATCATAGTTCTTGAAACAACCCAACTTTTCAGTAAAAACATTAGGAAAACCCTTTTTAACTTATCTGAAAAGGACTCATCACAGTTTTGATTTACATTGACAGTATTGGTGTTAACAAAGGGTAGATCCTTCAAGATGATGGGGGGAGAGGAATTGGGATCTAACATTACTCCTAAATCTTTTTGATCAAACCAACTTAAAATATTGTCTCCTTTTTGTGAAATATAAATTTTCGAGTTAGTGAGTCTCCCTTTGTAATCAATGTTTCCTAGGAAGTACCCTAAAAGCTCTATAGGTTTCCTACCGTATGCAAGTGGTTTTATATCTGGATGAAACATCTTAATATTTCCTCGTAAATACTTGAGATAAAATTCTTTTGCCACAATGGTGATTTTGGTACCTGAATCAAATAATACCTTAATGGAATGACCATTAACCAAAATTTCATCAATAGGACAATTTTCTGGTTGAGGACCAAAAACTACTTGGACCAAAACTTGGCCACAGTCAACATTTTCATCACATTCACTTGTCTCATCAAAATCATAAAAAATCTCATTAACCTTGCCTTTGTACTCCCTCCTCTTGCAAGCAACAGTGAAATGTCCCTTTCTTTTGCACTTGCCACAAGTGGCCGTCCATCCAGGACATTGCCTGTCGTTTGCAAAATGTCCCATTTTGCCACATCTAAAGCATTTCACTTGCGCAAAATCAAATTTTTTATCTGGTTTACCATTGAGAGGTTTGTTACTGGTTACATCTCTCATACTACTTCTCTGGCTAGCATTCTCTTTTGTTACATTCGAGGTCTTAACAAGATTAACAGTATTTTTGTCTTTGCTTTCACCATTCTTTTTTATGACCTCTACACATTTAATAGAATGTTCAATCCTTTTTGCTATGGTAATCACATCATCTAAATCAGGCTCATCTTTCTGCCATAACTCTTCTCTAACACGTTCAATGCTACATCCCAGCATGAACTGATCCCTTATTCTTTCATCAATAGAGGCAGCAAATTTGCAAGATGATGCTAACTTCCTTAGCGCAGTTATATAGTTCTCTATGCTTTCTTCTTCAAGTTGTATTCTGCAACCAAAATGATATCTCTCTAAAATAGTAGATACTTTCGGAAGGTAATGTTTGTCTAGCATCGCTATACAAATTTCGTACTCGTTTAGATTCCTATCTTGTATTTCTGGAAGGTGATCAAACACCTCCTGGCCCTCCGACTCTAAACCGTGTAATAACAAAGCTGTTTTCCTTTCCGCACTTAAGTTGGCTCCACAAACCTTTGCATATCTTTCAAAGACTTTACACCACTTTTTCCATCTAATGGGAGGATCCCCAGGAGATTGTAAGAAGAACGGAGGAGCTGTGACGTTCTGCATTATGTGAACTGTGCCAACTTTACATAAAATATAACAATGTCTACTGTAATTTCTACACTTAGTGATAAAATATGAGTTTATGAAAACATTTAGAAAGTAGAAATGGTGTAAAGATTAAAATAATATTTCCGTAAAAGAGTCTCATTAAAATAATATTTCCGAAAAAGAGTCTCAGTGTCTTTTCCCTTTCTTTAAAACATAAAATAAATCACACAGTTTGATACCTGTTGCTGAGCGATATTTCGTTCATTTGGCCGATACTGTGAAGGAACAGAGAAGCACTTTGGAGTGAAATTGACAAGAATCGTGATGAATGTGCTGCTGTGGAAAGAAAATGATAACAATCGTCACGAATGTGCTGCTGTGAAAAGAAAATGGTTGCCACTTCGTCGTAAATATGTCATGACGCTCCTGCGTGATGACAATTACTCCGGAGGCTGTCCGTGAGGAAGAACTGTGGAGCTCCGCTGGAATTCTGGCGTCCGTGAGTGAGGGAGAACGTTGCGCTCGAGCAAAAGGCACGGTAAGCTTTTCAAAAGATGCCAATGCTAGGGCTGTAGAGCGGGAGCGCTTAAAATCACAAAAATTGAGCAAGTGAGTGCTGCGCTTAATATCACCAACACGAACAAGTGTGTGCTGCGCAGGGAAAGACTGCCAAATGGTGCTGCACAGGGAAACACTGCCAAATGGTGCTGCGCAGGGAAACACTGCCAAATGAGCTGAAACAAATTGTCATAAGATGTAAAGTAAAGCGCTTTTCCCAAAACTTCACCGACTAGCAATCAGCTCAAAACTTCCCTTTGCCAGAAAAGAGCGCTGTCCACAGAAGTTACAAACAAAACAGGTGATGGACCGAATGTGGATCAATGTCACACATTCAACCCAGTCAAAATATCTGGGCCCAAATCCATCGTTTTTTTGCACTCCACACCACCCTGGGTTAGACAATGGCGATATGCAAATCAGCTCTGACCCTGTGCCCAATGGGAACAGTCCAGTCCGAACTACAAAAGCCATGTCCTTCCCAGAACGGAATCAAGCATCCGAGGACCGGACCGGTTTCGAGGTAACACCTCTCATCAGCCCGGCTAGCTTGACTCCAGTGGTGTGGAGTGCCTGGGACCCACGTCTGAGCATCCCCAGCACACTTATGGCGGCAGTTGCAAACAAAACAGGTGATGGACCGAATATGGATCAATGTCACACATTCAACCCAGTCAAAAGATCTGGGCCCAAATCCATCGTTTTTTTGCACTCCACACCACCCTGGGTTAGACAATGGCGATATGCAAATCAGCTCTGACCCTGTGCCCAATGGGAACAGTCCAGTCCGAATTACAAAAGCCATGTCCTTCCCAGAACGGAATCAAGCATCCGAGGACCGGACCGGTTTCGAGGTAACACCTCTCATCAGCCCGGCTAGCTTGACTCCAGTGGTGTGGAGTGCCTGGGACCCACGTCTGAGCATCCCCAGCACACTTATGGCGGCAGTTGCAAACAAAACAGGTGATGGACCGAATGTGGATCAATGTCACACATTCAACCCAGTCAAAAGATCTGGGCCCAAATCCATCGTTTTGAGCACTCCACACCACCCTGGGTTAGACAATGGCGATATGCAAATCAGCTCTGACCCTGTGCCCAATGGGAACAGTCCAGTCCGAACTACAAAAGCCATGTCCTTCCCAGAACGGAATCAAGCATCCGAGGACCGGACCGGTTTCGAGGTAACACCTCTCATCAGCCCGGCTAGCTTGACTCCAGTGGTGTGGAGTGCCTGGGACCCACGTCTGAGCATCCCCAGCACACTTATGGCGGCAGTTGCAAACAAAACAGGTGATGGACCGAATGTGGATCAATGTCACACATTCAACCCAGTCAAAAGATCTGGGCCCAAATCCATCGTTTTTTTGCACTCCACACCACCCTGGGTTAGACAATGGCGATATGCAAATCAGCTCTGACCCTGTGCCCAATGGGAACAGTCCAGTCCGAACTACAAAAGCCATGTCCTTCCCAGAACGGAATCAAGCATCCGAGGACCGGACCGGTTTCGAGGTAACACCTCTCATCAGCCCGGCTAGCTTGACTCCAGTGGTGTGGAGTGCCTGGGACCCACGTCTGAGCATCCCCAGCACACTTATGGCGGCAGTTGCAAACAAAACAGGTGATGGACCGAATGTGGATCAATGTCACACATTCAACCCAGTCAAAAGATCTGGGCCCAAATCCATCGTTTTTTTGCACTCCACACCACCCTGGGTTAGACAATGGCGATATGCAAATCAGCTCTGACCCTGTGCCCAATGGGAACAGTCCAGTCCGAACTACAAAAGCCATGTCCTTCCCAGAACGGAATCAAGCATCCGAGGACCGGACCGGTTTCGAGGTAACACCTCTCATCAGCCCGGCTAGCTTGACTCCAGTGGTGTGGAGTGCCTGGGACCCAGGTCTGAGCATCCCCAGCACACTTATGGCGGCAGTTGCACAGAAGTTAGACACAATATCTCCTTAAAAATGGTTTAAGGGATATATAAATAAATAGAAGCTGTCAAGAAAGAAGTTCCTTAATCCATGAAAGGCTGAATGTCTCAAAAGCTTGAAGGAATTAGTTTGAAAGTTTAAAAATGACAGTACCTTTCGTGAATTTTCAAAATGAAGTAATAGGAGATATCCTTGTTGAGATCCTTTCTTCTTTTCTTCATAAATCCCGTCCCGTCGCCAATGTAAAGAAGTTCGATGGTGGGTTGTAAGTAAAATAAGTTTTTATTGTAGAATAGGATCCCATCCACAGGATAAACAGTCACCAGTAGCAAGGTCCAAGCTTAACTGCCTAGATACTCTAAACTAAACAATATCAGAACCTGTACAGAGCATTCTAATGCATGTGGCAACCTGGCAACAAGCTGCATTAGCAGGATGCCACAGTGTTCCCACGCAACACCCATGGAACCGGACACATTTCCAGATTTGCAAGAAATCGTAAATCTGGAAATGCGTCTGAATGCTACGCCTCCCCAGGGGAGGGATAGGAAGGCACCACAAGGAGAAATATATTCATTCCTCCTCATTGTTTTCCTCCTTCTACGCGTGCTACATTCTGCAACACATATAGAACGAGGAAATAACCTATAATTATTGTTTACGTACAGGAAGGAGTACCTTCCTGCACATAAACAATCCATTAAATAAATGACGTTTTACCAGTTCTATGTGTAGTAATGCAGTACACATAGAATTTGGAAAACACCATTTATGATTGTTTATGTGGAGGAAGGTACTCCTTCCTGCACATAAACAATCATTCACATGACGCAGGCATCCTTGCACCATGGTGCCTGCGTCGGCGAATAGCAGCAGTTTTTGCCCAGTGCAGAGGAAAGCACAGAGATGCGACATATTGTTGTAAATATGTCGCATCCCTGTGCTTCCAAATTAACGTGGCGCAGCAAAATGACTTGCTGCACCGCGCTGCATTCGTTTAGTGTAAATATGACCCCCAGAGTTTTTTTGCCAAACAACTTAACTGATTAACAGCAAGCCAAAGTAATTTTCGAGAAATCATATAGCTCAGGAAGCCATTGTTATGAGTGCCCTGGAGCAGTGCGCCCAGGTGGGCCATTCCAAATTCCCTAGTGTCTCTGGTATCGGAATTACTGGGTCTGCAAATATCAAACCAAATAATCTGGGTCTAAGACACTGGACCCACAACCTTGTGATGTCTTTCAGGGGACGCAGTCAGCTGCTGCAGTCAGCACTTGCCCATCCTCCTCCTCCTCCACAATGGAGGTCCCCAAGTTAAGCCCTCACCTACTCTGATCTCCTCGCACCACACCGCCACGCCCACAATACTAAAAATAGAGCCTCAATACTAAAAATAGAGCCTATATCCATGTATCAACCACTCTAAGCAGGTGGTAAATGGATACAGATTTTAGAATGTTATTTGTAAAACGCATGGTCAGTGTATTATTCACCATTGATATTAAATGTCGTACCCCAGTTCAGATATCTTCACATTAAACACATGAGCACATAGCTTACAACACTCCAAGTTATCTCCTTTGTAATCTCTCACTTCATCCAGTGGTGGCCCCTCCATTTGAGAGGAGGAGCGCCGCCCCCTGCTGCCAGCGCCACAAAGGAAAACAACAAAATGATAATAAAATTAATTTATCACATTATTTTGCCCCTTCTCCAGCCAGCTGTGTTTGAGGGCAGAGCCACTGCTGCTAACTGGTAGCAGTGGAGTGGTGCTCACTCCACCAGTTTGCACTGGGCATGTCAGTTTGGCCAAGTGTCTTGTGACGGACAGCCTGACATGCACAGTTTAAACCTCTCTACCCAGGTGTGTAAGACAGATAGGTGGAGAGCAAGAGGAAACCACCAGTGCTTGCAGGAGCATCGAGACAGCCTACTCCAGCGAATCCTGGTGCTGCTCTCATGCTCATGGCACCCATATCAGGAACGCTAAGCGTTTTACCGTATAGCATTTCCCCTGACGAAGGGCTGTCATAGCCCGAAATGCATTAGGATGGATACCCATATACGCTGGGACTCATAAATGCGAATGTTGAGATATCTTTGATATGAAGATGAAAATATCAAATAAGGAATAAAATGCTACATATTGCGCATTGACTCATTGTGGATCAATTGACTGCTCAATTACACTTACAAACATAAATACCCACACCCGGTGGGCTCCTACGTTGTGCTCAGGGGGACATCCCCTAATCAGGAGATGCTTTTTGCTCTCATGCTTCTAACATTATCAGCAGCATGAGCGCATCATCTGGATGGGACTGGAGACTTCAACAGAGTAGTTAAGGACATTTTTATTTAACATTTTTCTTCTTTTAATTCTTTGCCACTTACAGTAAAGTAATGCCTTCAACCTCAACGCCAGAGCTCTTAGTCGTGCTTCATTATAAACACTGTCTATAACGAGCCATGGCTGACAGCTTTGGTGCTCACCTCATGCTGGTCAGTGGTTAGTTGATTGGCCCACTAAATATTTAGGGTACCAGTGGCCACTGACTTCAACGAATTCCAGTATCTTCTATGCAAAATATTTCTTACTTTTCTTTCATCCATTTCCAGTGCAAAGCGTGATATAAAGAACTCCAATCCCTCACCTTTAATGTGTGTTATACATCACATGTGCCATTTTCACCACTCTCCTGTGTTAAATCTGTTGTACCTCAACACAAAACGTTGTGTGGTGTGCAAATCCGCTGAATACCGTCTCACCCACCCCTAGTTTAAATGTATCTGAAACATCATACCCAGACGCCCTCCCCAATATCTAATGTTTCTCACTTCAAAACACCTACTATGGAATTTCTTTCGCACGTTACTTTGGCTCATCTATGTTGTCTCTATTTTATATCCCTCAAAACAACCTTTGTTATTTAATCTCTCACAAGGTACTCCTACCACCTACCTTCTGTTTATAATCTCTCCTATGTGTCCAACAACAGCTGTGCTGTATAATTTGTATCTAATATGCCACATCCTCTCATTTCATGTGTGTTTATATATTGTGACACGCACACATCTATAGTGTAATTTATCTTGGGTAGGTCTTCCACCCTTCTCCTGAGCTGTGTCTGCTACCTATATTCTGTATATTATTTTTGATATTTTTGTATGATACTTCCACCCAGGTTGTAAGTGTCAGTATTGAGTTAGAAAATATTGACCTCCAATAAAATGGAGTTCTTTGTATCAACTCCCACTATATAGTCAAAGTGAGTATATAAGTACGTGTAGATTAATTATGCTTACCACCACATCAATGTACCTTGAAGATATATAGGTGACACATGGTAGTGAAAATACATGTGGCTCAAAATCACGTTACTATAGCAACTATGTAACTTGTAATACGTCAGACGGGATATCCGTAATGTTTGTGATGGAGTATCCAATCCTTCAAGATTGTAATCAGGCGCTAAAGTTTTTAACACTTATAACTTTAACACTGATTATCTGCTTATGCTATTCACACATACTACCTAAAATGACCATTTACAACTAATAATAAATATTTCCTGCCACATTACATCTACATCCGTTCACACACACATTAACGCTACCTCTATTTCAACTATCACACTCTCCTCTCCTCTACTTCACTATATGCCACTGCACTCTATTCCATGTAACTCTACACTATTACATTCTATGCTATTCCACTCAATGTCACTCCAGTATATGCCAGCCCACTCTATGGTACTCCACTACATGCTATTCCACTGTATGCAACTCCATTCTATGACACACACTTTACGGTGTTCAATTCGTTGACACTTCACTGTACACCACTTCAGTGTACAACACTGGACTGCAGGTTATTTCAATGTGCCATACACCACTATATGTCCATGATATGCCACTCCACTGCATGACAATGCACTGTACTCTCCTACTCCACTGTATGCTATTACACTCTATCACACTACACTCTATGACACAGCACCCTTTGCCACTCTATTCTCTATGCACTCGACTCTTCGCTATTCTACTGTACCCCACTTCAGTCTATGCCAATCCACTCTACAACACTCCACTGTACGCCATTGTATTCTATGCCACGCCACTCTCTATACCCGCTACTCTCTATGCACTCCACTCTTCGCTATTCTACTTTACCCCACTTCAGTCTTTGCCAATCCACTCTACAAAACTCCACTGTATGCCATTGTATTCTATGCCACAGAATGCCGCTCCACTCCGCTGTTACCCCACACTTTTCCTACCCCACTTCACTCGACCTCACTCCACTCTACAGCACTCCCCTGTACGCTATTCCACTGTATGCTACACTACTGTACACCACTGCAGTCAACGCCACTCCACTGTACGACACTCCACTCAACGAGACTGTACTTTATGCTATTCTACTCTATGCCACTCCATGCCATTTCACTGTATGCCCCTTCACTTTACGCTATTGCACTGTACTTCACTCCACTCTAGGCCACTCAAGTCTACAACACTCAGCTTTATGCCATGCCACTTTATGTCAATCCATTGTAGCTGTATCCACTCTACACCACTCCACTATTTGCTTTTCCACTGTACGCAACTCCACTCTACGCCACCCACCTCTATGCTATTCGACTCTGTCCTACACCACTCTACCACACTCAACTGTATGCCACTCCAATGTGTTCTATTCCAATGTACGCTACTCCTCTCTATGCCATTCCACTGTACGCTATTCAAAATCTACACCATTCCACTCTACTGCACTCCAGTGTATGCCAATCCACTGTATGCCACTCTACTTATCTCTACTTCACTGTACGCTTTTTCAGTGTATGCTACTATACCATATGCTATTCCACTGTATGATCGTTAACTCTATGCACTCCACTCTACACCAATCCACTTGGTGCTATTCCATTGTATGTCACTCCACTCTACACCACTCCACTCTACGCTACGCCAGTCTACACCACTCCTCCTCCACTCTACACTACTCCAGTCTACATCACTCCACTCTACCCAACTCCACTCTATGCCACACCCCTGTACCCCACTCCACTCTACACCACTCCACTAACCGCTATTCCCATGTATGCAACTACACTGTAGGCCATTCATTGCTACGCTATTCAACTCTATACCACTCCATTCTATTACACTCCACTGTACAACACTCCGCACTATGCTATTCCACTGTAGGCTACACCACTATACCCTACTACACCATACGCAAATCCAATCTCCACCACTTCACTATACAATATAGCACTCCAATGTGTGACACTCCACAGTATGCCAGTCCACTCTACGCAATTCCACGATACGCTATTTCAGTGTATGCTACTATGCTTTATGTTTTTTCACTGTATGCCCCTCTGCTTGACCCCACTCCAATCTATGCCACTCCACTTCATGCCACTCCATTCTTCGCCACTACCCTGCAGGCCACCCCACTTTTCGTTATTCCTCGGCACCCCACTCCACTCTATCTCACTCCACTCTACAGCACTGCACTATATGCTATTCCACTGTATGCCACTTCACTGTACGCCACTGCAGTCAATGCCACTACACTGTAGGCCACTACACTCAACAATACTTTACTCTACGCTATTCTACTCTACGCCACTCCACTCTATGCCATTCACTGTACACTTTTTCAGTGTATGCTACTATACTGTACGCTATTCCACTGTATGTCCCTCAACTCTTTTCACTCCACTCTTCACCAATCCACTCTATGCTATTTCACTGTATGTCACTCCACTCTGCTCCACTCTACGCTACTCCAGTCTACACCACTCCAAATCCACTCTACATCACTCCACTCTATGCTACTCCAGTCTACATCACTTTACTCTACCAAATTCCATGCTGCTCCACTATGCTATGCTCAACAACACGATACTCCACTCAGAACATCCTATGTCCCTAAACTGTATCACACCATACTATACTTTACATCATCTACACTGCACAACAATGTACTCCTTTAAATGCCACTATAGAGCACTCTGCTTTACTCTATAGCACTTTTTGACACTCTAATGCACTGTACGATACTCTACGCAACTCCCTCTACACTGCTCCAACTTAGTAAAATATGCTCTATTCTATGAGACACTACTCCAGTGTGCTCTACTTTAATCCAGTACTGCACTCTAGGCCACTTTACTGTATGCTATTCTATGCCACTCAGCTCTACAACAGTCTGTGCCACTCCACTCCACTCCACTCTACCATACTGTACTGCACTGTATTCTGTGCCCCTCCACTCCACTGTACAACACTTTTATGTACTCTGTGACACTCTTCTCTACTATACGACTCTTTCTGACACACTACAACAGAGTCCACTCAACTCAACAACACAATACTTCATTGTATACTTTGCCACTCCACTCTACTCACCTCCACTCCACTGCACTCTAGAACACACTGCTCCACTCTTTGGTACACCACTTCACTGAACTCCACTACGCAAGCCCTTATCCCACTCTAGGGTACTGCACAACACTGTACTCTACACCACCCCACTGCACCACACTCTACTCGACTCTATGCTGCTCCACTCTACAAGGCTATGTGCCTCTATACACCACTGTACTAAGCATGGGCGGAAAATCCGTTCCGCTCGCGGATTTTGCGGATTTTTGGTAAATTCGCAATCCGCGAGATTCGCGAATGTCCCGCAAAATCCGCGAGCGGAACAGATTGGGTCAAAAGTTCAAGCTGACTTTTGTAACTCTTTTAGAATGGAGCCGGCAAGCTGCCAGAGCCATTGTAAAATAGTTACAAAAGTCAGCTTCAACAGGAAGCTCTAATAGATAAAGTAAAGCAGGTGCTGCTCAAATTCAGTTACACAATCATTAATCACCCCAAACTTGGGGTGATTAATGATTGTGTAACTTAATTTGACCTTCAACTCCAGCACCTGCTTTACTTTATCTATTAGTGCTTCCTGTTGAAGCTATTTGCAGCTATTTTAGAATGGCGCTGGCAGCTGGCCGGCGCCATTCTAAGTGGGGCTGAGGGCAGAAGGGCACAAAAGTGGGACAGAGGGCAGAAGGGGACAAAAAATGAGTGGGGCAGAGGGCAGAAGGGCACAGAAACGAGTGGTACAGAGGGCAGATGGGCATAAAAAATGAGAGGGTGGCAGTGATTAACCTGCAAAAAAAACCCACGAAAACGCAAAGCACATCGTTAACACACGCGAACACGCAAAGTGCCCCGCGAACACCCCCGAACTCGCAAAAATAAAAAAATCCGTAAATTCGCGCGAATTCATGAATTTTGCGGATTGCAAATTCGCAAATCCGCAAATTCCCGGATTGCGAATCCGCAAAATTCGCCCATGCTTACACTGTACTATACTCTGTTCCCCTACACTACACTCTACAACCCTCTACTCCACTGTATGCCCCTACACCCCAGTGAATGGCATTCTACTCTAGTCTACCACACTTTCTGACACTCTAAGACACACCACTCCACTGTACTATGCAAAACACCACTCCAGTTTACATAGGTTTACTCAACTCTACATGATACCTGTCCACTCTAGTGCACTCTACTGCACTAGACTATACAACATGCCACTACACCATATAACTCTTTACTTCGCTACTCCACTCCATGAACTCCACTCTACAATACTCTACTCCACTCCTTGTGACTCTTAATGATACTCCACTCGACAACACTACCCTCTCTGCAACACTCCACCCCACTCTTCTATGCCACTCCACTCTACAACACTGTACTCCACTCTAAACTCAATCAGATATCACAATAGTAGTCTATTATTAACTTACCTTCTACCATGAAGCCACCACAAAGCATGTTTAACGTACACTTATCATTTATCTCTATATTATTCACAAATTTGTACTTTTGATTTCTTAAAAAATAGGGTTAATATTCGTGCAAGCTCTTTATCTTTTGAAAGATTTTAGTTCGTTCTGAAAACAAGGTTCTTTTTGCTATGCTTTTTAAAAGATTTTTTTCAGGAAGTTTTCATTTTTTTCAAAGGTTACCGTGACCAACCAACTAAAAAAGTCATAACAGTACACAGGAGGACAACAAAGAAAAAAAACCTAAGGTTGTTCGGAAAGACACAGTATGACAGAGAAGACAGTATGACACAGTACTGCCATACTGCTCAATAATTCCTCTATTCTGCCTCAACAAATGTATTGGCACCGCAGTACCAGGAGCAGGCACTGATAGAATGACAGATGCATGGTAGTACAGGTGCTAAAGGGGCAAAAAAGAAGGCAGCGCTACTGGAGGGACAGATGCGGCTGGTGGTGGTGGAGATGCTGATGATGTAGAAGAAGTTAAAGGTGTGCTGTAGCCAAAGAAGTGGCCACTGCTGATCCTCCTGCTTTGGCCTCTTCTATCTCCACCCGCACCATCCTGGTGGATTGAATTGGTTGCAGGTATTTTCTTATTGCATTGGTACTGAATGAGTACTGTTTGATGTTCCAATGGAAAATTTGCTGCATAGGTTGCAGGTTACCAATTTAGAGACACCTTTTCCCTCCAGGTTGCAAGGAGAAAAAATCCCACACAATAGAATTCTTCAGTTTCTTACTGCACTACATCTCTTGTTCCTCCTCTTGCAATCTCCGCTCCACCTCTTGTTCCTCCTCTTCCAGCAGGACAGAATCTTCTTGAGCCATTGTATTTCTTCAAAAACTACAAGATGGTTCTAAATAGATTTTCCTTCTTGTAAATAGCACAAACTTTACCTTTGAAAATAGCAATTGGAATGGGCCTAATAGGTAATCACTTCCTGTTTCCTACAATTGACAGAGTTCGAAGCAAAAGAAATTCTGTTTTACAAAGGTAAAAGTACTGCTGTAGTATCTCGATACTATTGTGGTACCCGTTTAGTTCACAAACACAACCTACAGTTACAATACTAACAAATATACCATGAAAAAACATAACAAGCCATGAAACTCTGAAACCATTTTTATAAACTACTTATTTGGTGTAAATTTCAATTGATAAATTTGCAGAGGTACTGCAATACTTTTGAGGAACTTAAAGTGAACAGTGTTGTGAACTCGTTAGTCACAGTAAATGAACTATAACTCGCACCTTCCACATGCTCTGGTTATACCCTTTCATATTACATCACTTACAACATGTTAAATCACAGTATTCATAACAGCACTCAAGAAATCTCAAATAATATAATTTATGAGAACACAGCACATGGTAGCAGGCCGAGTTATAGTTCATTTATGGCCAGATGTAGGAGCCCTAATACCGGTCGGTAACGGCCGAATTCGGCCGTTACCGACCGATATTAGGGTTTTCAGATGTAGGGGGCCTATATTTTACCGATTCTGTAAATTTACCGAATCGGTAAATTTACAGAATCGGTAAAATACCGAATCAGTATATTTACCGATTCGGAAAATCCACATGTAGGTGGCACTCCTAAGAGTGCCACAAGCCCTTAAGAATCGGTATTTTACCACCCAATCCTATTGGGTGGTAAAATAACGAATTCAGGTGTGCATGCACATCTGTGCATGCACACCTGTGCAATGTGACACACAGACATGCCCTTAGGGCATGTCTGTGTGCCACATGGCACACAAGTCCGGAATTGGGGTGCTAGAGGGTGTCAAAGTGACACCCCCTGCACCCTTGCAGGATTCGCTATTTACCGAATCGGTAAATACTGAATCTGTATTTCCCATTGATTCCTATGGGCTTCAAGGCCCATAGGAATCAATGGGAAATACCAAATCGGTATTTACAGATTCAGTAAATACCGACTCTTACAGAATCGGTAATTTTTTACCTACATCTGCCTCCTTCCAATTTACCGACTCTTAAATACCGAATCGGTATGAGTCGGTATTTAAGAGTCGGTAAATCGGATTTACCTACATCTGGCCCTTAGTGTGGTAGCTAGTTCACAACACTGTGTACAGAGGTGCGTGAGTTATAGTACGTTTGGTGTGGGATGCAAACTTATAACAAAGTTATAACTATAATATTTGAATTTTTTAAGTTTTGTGTAGTTTAAGTTGGTTAGGTATAGACATATTAAATTAAGTTTCCCTAACTATAACTAATATTTTCTTCACCCTTTGTTTTTTCTGAGTTATATATGTGTGTGTGTGCGTTGCTGTGTGTGGGTATGCTTAGAATAGATAATCTAACTTACCTATATATACCTTGACCACATAGTGGCATCTGATATTATGCACTCAATATTGTTTCCAAATGATATTCTACACAGGACCCGCTCTGGGGAGGTGCAATCGGTGCGACCGCAACGGTCGTTGACTTGGAGTGGGGGCGTCATTTTTGAAAATCTATATTATCATTTTAAAAGCACTTGCTGCATTCCTAGCCTCCAGCAATTTTCAGACATCAATTAAATGTCAAGATAACTCTGATGATTAATCCTCTTCCTGGAAAGAGACTGAAGGGTTGTCTAGTGGAAATGTTGACTCATCCTAGGTAAAGCAGAGAGTTAAAATGCCTGCTGCTAAGAACGTGTACTATGCAGAAAACGAATTGCATATAATGTAAATAGGTCAGTGGGTTACTGCTTCTGTAAGAGAGCTCCTTTTGTTACTTGTTGTTTATAAGTCAAAATCCTAATATAGAACATTGAGCTGTGAACTGTCATCAAAGAGCTACATGTAAACTGCAAGGTATATGTTACAGCTATATGTTTTTTTGCCCAGTCTTTCATCATCCTAATCTTGTGAAAAGGGTTCATTAGGGTAGAAAACAATTCTTATTATGAAAGAGAACCCCTAACAATGATGTTACGTTTTAAATTCAGAATTTGTGCTTTTCCTGAATAAGGACTCAAACTATATTGCCTACCAGTATTGATGATATGTCACTCCTACGCTACACCTTGTAGACCTGTCTAATGTAAAATTTCCTATACATTAATTTACACACATATGATTATCTCTGTGCAATGTGTGTGTGGTGTAAAGTGCTCTGACACCTTACACTGGTATGAGTGGTGCTATAAAACTAAATAAATCTGAGAGAGTGGTTATGGAGACTTGAGATGCACTGTCAATGGGTGCTGGTGAGGGAATCCATGGCAGAGGTGGTCATTGGGGAGGCGCCAACAGACATTGTCGTACAAGGCACCACCAGTGCTAAAGCCGGCCCTGATTCTACAATCATTAAAGTGGTTGAATTCTTTCAACATAAATTGTATTTAAAGTACACTTATTCTGTGTAATGTGACTCACAACCAACTCCTTTTATAGATCTCGCCAGCTCATTTCCTTTGTGATATCAATATTTTACTTTTACCTAATATTGTATAATGTGACTTCTATTTCACTCAAAATTATCTGTCATGCCATATCTACTGTGTGTTACTCCCAACCATATAATACATACTGTTTCATGTACCTCTTCCACCATTTCTTGTACCATCCCCTGTGTTTATTCACACTGATCTTGTGTTGCATTTGTGGTATGTGCCTCATATTCACATTGTTTAACATATCTCGGACTTTGCCCCATACATTTATTGTGTAAAACCACTCACATTTAATATTAATCCATCATCTGTGTGATGTGTCTCATATATTACTCCCCCATCTCCTAAGTAATACCTCTAATTCCTTAGCCCCAGCAATCTTCAGGGAGCACGGATCTATCTATCTTTGGTATTTTATTACCTCTGAGCCCCTATAGAACATGCCCCTACACCATATAACAGATTCTCTCCTTTGTAATGTATTCCCTCACATTTTCCTTATGTTGCCAATAGACCTTTACTACCCTAGCACAGGTGTTGTCTCTAACACTTTACCTCCAATCCTTCTCCTGTGTAATCACTGTTCTGCATCACTTGCACTCATCTGCAGTAGTGTACCTGACTCCCAACCTTCTGCTGTCTCATAGCTGTTCTACTAAATAACACTAACCTCCATTGTAATATTTCCATCACTTTTCTTCCACTTCTTAAATCTGAACGTCGTCCATCTCTTTTCTAATATCTATTTCGGCTATCTCCCAAAGATTTCTGGTAACATATCTTCCATGTGACCGAAGTTTTAATTTCCACAAATCTCGAAAATAACTTTTATATTTTCTACCGAAAATCGTCCATGCAGCATTTCTCTTAGTGGATGCCTGCACATCTTCTGAGTAATATCGCTTGTGTGCCACTTCCACCTGTTTACTGTAATATATTTTGTGCAAGACTTCCAACCATTTTCTATGTAATGTCTCTTGTTGAAGGAGCTGACTCCTCTTTTGTGGACTATATGTGTTCATTACTTGCAGCTTGTGGTATGGCATGAACTTTGGTGTCTTCCTTCAGCTTATTTGCATGAGGGTGGACTGTCTGATGTCTTTAGTTGTAATATAGAGCATTGGTATATGCGAGGAGTGTGTTGTACTCTTTGTAGACAATGTGTCTATGGTGCTTTGCTGGCTTCGGTGTTGTGTTGTGTTGCGTGTGTATGTTGAAAGAAGCAGACATGTTTTTCTAACGTGTTTTGCTGCCTATGCTAACCATGGTTGTGTGAGGAGTGGGCTGTACTATTGCAGATTATTGTTTTGTCAAGCATAGGGCTTTGGTGCATGTTAAACAATCACTGACCTCCATCGTTCAATACTTCGAAATACATTTTAACAACAATTTACCAGAATTTTACTAGGATGATCAACAATCCCAAAAACGCAAGCATCTGACCAGTGGGTCAATAGAAAACTGTGGCTAGTTACCCTTTTTATCTAGCATGAATGAATCGAGAAGTATAGGAAAGGAAGGTATAGAAGCAGCGACCAGTAAGGAAGTAGAAATGAACTGCTTAGCAAGTACATGCAAGGGCAAGTGTTGTGCAGTGGTTGAAGGCTCTTACGGCCAGATGCAGATGGGTCAATGTACGGTGCCCTGGATGAATGTAACGCGAATAGTTTAACCAAGTATTCCTTATGCCATAGTGTTCCTCAAATTAGTATTTTTGGATTAACACCCTGTGAGACAGAGAGACGGCTCCTGACAGGACCCCCACTTTAGCAGAACGTTTTAAGATATTAAATAAACATATGACGATGGGACACAGCCAAAGGAGTGGGAGTGTTCACTCCTTCACGTATTTAAACCCAATGATCGTAGATAAAGTGCTGGTGTATAATAATGAGTTGGGATCCTCATGATCACTGTAATTTTGAGACTGAGCGCTGTGACCCTTTGTCCTCAAAGGAGGTGCTCTTCGTTCCAAATAGAGTGTGCAGCAGTGACTGAAGTAAGATCACTCCTCCCACATGGCCATGAACAGGAACACCCATTCCCTTTCCTATTGGACCACTCTGGTCAACCTCTCCCTCTGTCAAGGTTCCCTTCCTGTCTCCTTCAAAACTGGGCAGGTCACCCCTCTGCTTAAAAAACCCACTGCGGATGCGAAAGACCTCAACAACTTCCGCCCCATCACTAATCTACCCTTTCTTGCGAAGATCACAGAAAGATGTGTAGCGAAACAACTCTCTTGTCATATCAAGGACAATGATCTTCTTGACAATTGTCAGTCCGGCTTCATCCAAAACGCAGCACTGAAACAGCCCTACTGCAAGTGGTTGATGGCTCGCTGAGGATACTCGATTCGGGGGGGCCTGTCTTCTAATTCTCCTTGACCTTTCTGCAGCCTTTGACACTGTCAATCACAACACCCTCCTCAACACTCTTCAACAGAGAATGGGCTTGGAGGGCACTGTGCTTAAATGGTTTGCCTCCTTTCTCTCAGATAGATCCCAAATGATCAAAATAGAGAACAGTCTTTCATCTCCTGTGGCAGTAGGTCAAGGTGTTCCTCAAGGCTCTATACTTGCACCCACTTTGTTCAATCTCTATTTAGAACCACTGGGAAATCTCCAAAGTAAATCCGGGATCCACTATCATCTCTATGCAGATGACACTCAAATATACCTCAAGGTCGCCTCCACTCACGATCTCTCCTTCCTAAGCTCCACTCTCGACTCCATTCAAAACTGGATATCAACTCATCAACTGATTCTGAATCCCTCCAAAACTGAATTCCTCCTCCTCTCCTCCTCACTCTCTCCTCCCCCAGTTCAATCATGGATGGATCAGATGAATCTACTTAACAATAAACCCATCATTGTCGACAGCGCAAAATCCCTTGGTGTCATACTCGACAAAAAACTAAATCTAATCTCCCAAATCAATTCCATTGCTAAGTCTGCTCGATACCAATTGCGCCTTCTTTGGGGAATTTGTCGCTTTTTCCCGGAGCAGGACCTTAAAACACTGGTGCAATCGCTGGTCCTCTCCAGACTGGACTACTGCAATTCTCTTCTTACTGGCCTCCCCAAATCCCACTTGTCCCCCATTAGATCGGTTCTCCATTCAGCAGCTCGTTTCATTTATGGGGCCAAAATAAGCGACCACATCACACCGATGTTATCCACCCTTCGCTGGCTTCCCATCGAGGCTAGAGCTATCTACAAGACTGCCTGTATCACCCACAAAGCCTTACACTCTTCCTCTCCACGCTACCTGGCAAACAAGCTGAAACTCTCTGGAGGCTCTAGACCTTCACGTAATGCGGAAAATCTACTGCTTGAACCTCCCACTTTCAAGAAGGAAAGATTGATGGCCCAATCCTTTTCAGGCAACGCGGTGAGAATATGAAACTCACTTCCGCCTCAGCTCCGGACCACCACCTCCTCCCTGGTCTTTAAAACGGACCTCAAAGTTCTCTTCCTCCAAAGACACCTCCTAAAGTAATTCACGCCCTCTCTACTATCTGAAGGAAGACCTCCCATCACTGAAATCTCTATTCTCCATGACTATGGAAGTGCCTTCCTAGTGTGTTTGTGTGGTTGGAGTGTATGCCATTTATTGCAGTATTATCCTTGTTTCTGTGTTTGGTTCTCTTTTGTAACATGCACACGCCACTTTTCTCTTGTAACACACTGTTTGCTACCTCTCACATTATGTTTGCTTTTGATACTTGCACAAGTGCCACCATTGCCTACGTAACGTTTGTTCTTGTGCCTCTGTGTCTAGCATATTTTGCAGTATATTACCTCTAAATGTACTTTGTTTTCTTTTGTAACGTGCACACATGTCACTCTTTCCTCCTGTATTGCACTGTTTGCTACCTCATGTATTCTGTTTGCTCACAATTGTCACTTTTACCTCATGTAACTTCTCGTCTGCTTTTGTAATTTGTTCATTTGTAATTTTTCTGTTCCTATTGTGAAGTGCTCTGACGCCTTTGGGTAAAGTCTGCGCTATATAAAAATGCATAAATAAAATAAAATAAAATAAAGAGAAGTGAGAGCTGTGGGCCAGGAGCCACCATCTGGACTCTGCCTGCCTGGTGTCAAGAGAAGCCAGATGACACACAAAACAGACACTGCTCTGTTTAAGTATCCCACCTGATACATCACTTTTTTCCTTACGTTAGTGTGATGCCTTATGAGCAACACGTATGCTCAGACATGGGTTGCATGATCATTTTGCTACTGGAATCGTCTGTACCTGACTAAGGAGCCTCAAATAGAGTTAAACCAGTCTTGGGTTGCTTGTGTTCTGGTTCAGAAAGGACCTGGCTTTGCAGTTCTGACTGCACGGCTCCCACTGGAGTAGGATCAAGACCAATTGGCATATAGCTGGGTCTAATCAAAGGTGGCACTGTGGGCAAAAAAATGACGAACTGTATGGTGGCCCGAGTAAATACCAGTGGCTGAGATTAGTTTAAGCACCCATGCATCACTATTTCGCTGACTTACGTGCAACGCCCTAAGTACAAAAGGTTGCCCAGACATGGGTCCTGTGCTCACTTTACCAACTGAGCACATACACCTGACTGAGGAGCCCCAACTAGGCGTAACTGATCTTGGGTTGCTTGTTTTTCAGTTCAGAGAGGACCTGGCTTGGCTGTTCAGGCTGGACTATTCCCATGAGGAACGAGGTCAAAACTGATTTGCATATTCCTGAGTCTCATCTGAGGTGGCATTGTAGGCAAAAAAATGATGGACTGAGATGCGGCCTGAGTAATTACCAGTGGCTGAGAATATTTCAAGCTCCCCACCCATCACTTTGTTGCTTATGTCACTCTGCCACTGCCCCATCTTTCTTACATAATGGCCCAGCAGCCCCTGTCATTTGGGACAGTTGCACCACGTTACACCCGTAGGTGGAGACAGGGAAACATTAGGTAGCTGGCTTTATGCGTGGACGAAGGCATGCCCAGGCCCAGTGGTAAACAAAGGTCTGACTGTATTAATACACAATGCATGACAATGATTCACACATCAACCTTCTTTCAAATTAGCTGTCTTGCTGGGGTACTATTGAAAGTATTATTAATTCCGAGTTATGCCCTTTCCTGTTGGCAAAAGTGAGCCATGTCTATTTCGATGGGTTTTCGTCCTTGAAACCAGCTTTCCACTGGGGTCTGCGGCCCCCCTGACAAAGAGTGCAGACTCCCGTTCAAACCTGGTTCTAAATGCTAACTGCTCTGCTAAAATGCACATATGGTCGGCCTAATGGCTTTTTGATGGACGCTAAAGACTCCTGCATTACATTTGGTTTCATTGCTAACTGGCTAAATGCAATTTGCTGTGGCCTTCTGCGAGGTGTATAATGTAATCTACTCAAATTACCTTTGCTTAAATTCAAGATTCATTTTTCATACCGCAATCCTTTCAGAAACTGCCGTGCTCAGGTTTTGACAAAATATTCTATAAAAAGGGGAGGCTGCTGTCTGCTGGGTGCTTCTGTTCTTTTCACCATGGGTATTCTGGTTTAGGGAATTACCTGTTGGCCCAACTCACCTACGACAGTAGCCAAGTGACTGCCCTTGCAGAAGGACACAGCCACAATTTGGGCTAGCAGAACCCAACTATCGGTAAAACATATAAGCTAATAGATGATTTCTTTTGTATTCTAGGGTCGGACTCGGACAGGAAATAGTCCCGAGCACCGAAATAAAAGCGGCCCCAATTAGTGATTTTCATAAAAAAGCTAAAAAAAAAAGTGGCCCATGTTTGAATTGAGGCGTCTTTGATTTTATAAAGACACACTGTGTAGGTGTTTTGCAAGGTATGGAAGAATGCACAGCTTTATCCTTGCTGCAGGCAATGTTTGTGGGAATAGGGAAATCAACAGTAACAAGCATTTACAATGCAATGGTTTCGCCTTTGGAAAAGTTATATCTATTGGCATTGTAAATGACAACATTTTTATTTGTGTTGGTTTTGAAAATAGATAAATAAATGGCACTGTCATTTACAATGCCAATAGCTTAATCTCTCGCAAATGCCACACACAAACACACAGACCCACACAGAGTCCCACACACATATATACCTACAGAGCCACACGCAGAGCCACACACACACACAGAGCCACACACTTCCAGTAGTCGGTGGGCAGCGTGGAGCAGACCAGCACCCAGCCGGACAGGGCCAGCAGCAAGGCCACGATCTCCCCCGCCATGCTGGCCATGGTCACCGGTGAGGGTCACAGGGCACAGGTGTCAGAGCTGAGGGCACGGGTGAGGGCAGAGGGCACAGGGGTAAGAGCTGAGGGCAGAGGGGTGAGTGCTGAGGGCAGAGGGGTGAGAGCTGAGGGCAGAGGGGTGAGAGGTGAGAGCTGAGGGCACAGGAGTCAGAAGCGAGGGCCTAGGAAGAGCTGAGGGCACAGGGCAGGGTAAGAGCTGAGGGCAGAGGGGTAAGAGCTGAGGGCAGAGGGATAAGTGCTGAGGGGTGAGAGCTGAGGGCAGAGGGGTGAGAGCTGAGGGCAGAGGTAAGAGCTGAGGGCACAGGAGTCAGAAGCGAGGGCCTAGGAAGAGCTGAGGGCACAGGGCAGGGTAAGAGCTGAGGGCAGAGGGGTAAGAGCTGAGGGCAGAGGGGTAAGAGCTGAGGGCACAGGTAAGAGCTGAGGGCACAGGGGTAGTAGCACACATCTCCCCCTCACTCGCCCCCCGCACGAACAGTAGCTCAATAAAGTACAAGAACATAAAAGGAACACAAGAAACTGAATACATAACAGCCAAACTAAAGGAACATAACACTGAAACAATGAAAGTAAAATAGAACTTCACGAACCATGCATACACCGTACAGGAAATAAGCTTTGAGCTGAACACCACCATTCACACCTTCACACAGAGCAAATAGCAGCACACACAATCTCACACACCCCCTCACACAGGGAACTCAAGTACACACCCATAAAAGGCACACACAACCATAAATAACCTCAACACCAATACTCTGCATGGCCATCACACCCAGTAAAGTATGCACGTTCCATGCAAACAGGAGTACACACACTCTATGGAAAGAGAAAATAGGCTTTCGACGTGATGGAGTATGTACCTGCCACGCAAAGAGCACACAGGCATTCAATCCAGTGGAGTATGTACCCTCCAGCAAACAGGCATTCAATGCAGTGGAGTAATCACTATGCACGCAAACAGCATATGGGCATTAAAACCAGTGGAGTACTCACCGACCAAGCTAACCGCATATGGAACTTCAACCCAGTGGAGTATGCAGACTCCAAGCAAACAGGCATTCAGTTCAGTGGAGTATTTACCCACCACGCAAACAGCACACAAGCATTCAACCCAGTGGACTACACACACCCCCCACGCAAACAGCACATGGAATTTCAACCCTGTGGCTTACGCATCCTCCACACAAACAGGACGTCTGCATCAGAATACCCTGGGGCCCGCCCTCCCATCCATGTGGCCGACAAACAAAAGTATGCAAAAGGATGACATTTGGGCACAAACATCACACACCAAAGTGCACTCAACACCTCACACACTTTCTTCCCACAGACCCACACACTCATACACGACACAGTAACACATTGCAAGTAACTCAGCACTCAAATTGCCAGTGAAGTACGTGTTAAATGATGCAGAAAATGAAACGGACATTTGCATTAAACGCCCATAAATGCCAAAGCCATCTAAAGCAGAATTAATTAATTAAAGACGTCCATGCATGTGCACAAACATTGGTAAACTTTGGCAATGGAGTTCATTCACCCCTCCCCCACCCGTCGCAGCGTCCCTTCCGACCCCCCACTGCTTTCTCTGTGGATGTAAAAGTGGCTGGGGCCAGCGTCTTGACAGATGACTGGGAGGGCTCACTGATAACCAGGAGTGAGGCGGCCAGCCCGCGGGCATCACTGCAACTGGTAGAAAGTGGGTCTGCGGGGGACCTGGCGTCTGAAGAGAATGTATGCTACATGTATGCTGTATGTATGATGCATGATGTAGCATACGAGTGTGAACGAGTTTCACAGCCAAATACTTGCTTACTGTTCTTTGAGCAATTTTAAAACGGAAGGCTTAATAGATTAATATCGGCCGTGTACAGTTTCACCTGATTTGATATGCACCCCTTTTCCCCCTCCGTCCCCCCCACCCTCCCCCGACCTCCCCCCACCCCGCCCCAACACTACTTGCACTACGGGCGTGCTCCCAAAGGCCACGACGAACACAGCCTATCTGAGCACAAGGACACACGGAGGACAACCTGCTTCGAAGCACACAAAGTTACCCGCCCATGATACAGGAAGGGAGCGCAGACACCTACCCGGTGTCCCGTCAATGTCAGTTGGGACGAATACACGTAAATTCGGTCTATCCTGTGCACATTCTTTGAAGCTAAAATCTATATGGGCAACGAACGAATATTCATTCCATTGGACACATCTACTTAAATATGTATGAAGCTAGCACTGTACATGATAAAGTACGTTCTGTCAAAACAAAATTCAATTACACAAGAACTTCAAAACGAATGTGAAAAAACATGGTCTGACAACTTCGTAGTGGGAGCGGCTTAACTGTACTTCGTCACGGGCACTACGCAAAGCATAAGGACATTTTTTTTAGCTTTTGAATTACTTAAACTACAGATGGGTTTAGGCTACGGTTCTTTAAAGTAAAGTACAAAAAGCATTGAAAGTATAACTTTAAGTGTATTTTTTAATTTGGTCATATCTTCGAAACACGTAAAACAAACATGGAGAGGACATGAGACGGGGACAACATAGACAACACCACGGGGTAACGGAAAAAAGAGACAACAGCAACAAGACACGGAAAAGCGTAAAACGAACATGACACGGGGTCAACAAACACAACAGCACGGAGACACGCAAAAGTTAAAAGAAAATTAGCTTACCTGATCGCAAATACACAGTACTTCCTGGCAACTTAAAACTCGCAGCCCACTCCAACAGAAGACACTTAAAAAAAGACAAAAACAAACCCAGAAAAAAAAAATGAAACTCCGCCCACCGCCCGATGACGATGCAAAAAGGGTGGAGAGGGAAAAAATCTCGGGAACGCCCACGAATCTGGTCCGACCTTGATGGACAGATCCGGCTTCCAATGGCTAGCCTCCATTTATGAAGCTAGCCAATGGAAGAAGGGGCGGATTCAAGTCCCCCATACTGCAAAACAAAAGATTTCTCCTGGGGGCGGAGCTAGGAGCTCCGTGCCCCAGGCGAAACCTAAAAAGGTGCTCACCAGACCATCAGACGGGTGCAAAAACAGTTAAAAAAACGGCCCAGACACTAACGTGTCTGGGCAGCTCTCCTGGCACTGCCAGATTGCCTTGAATCCCAGTCGACCCTGATGTCGTCACGTAAACACCACATCAACATACTCTACTCAATGAGGAGAGCATTCTGAAAAGTGCCATAGACCCTGCCCATTAGCCATCATTTCTTGTGGCCTACTGAGTTAGCCCGAAGTGTGTACATTCGAGCTGTGTTCTTCACACATAAGATGGTGCCAATCCAGCTCTTAATGTGAGCAAGTGGTTTTCCGATGCTCAGCAACACATGCGAATAGGACAAGGTACAATGCAAACATTTACAACGCATGCCTTTACAACACGGTTTTTACATCGCACCGTCCATTACAACGCATGATTTTACAACAAATGCTGTCACAACGCATTTTCAGAACCTACATTTACAAAGCATTCCATTACAATCCAATAACACTACAACGCATACCATTACAACACATAATACTTTTAGGGTACATTGTTAGATAGTGTAGGGGTAACAATTACTATTCCCACTCCAGTGAGTGCAACAGTAGGGTAAGTGTTGGATAGTGTAGGGGTAAAAATTACTATTCCCACTCCAGTGAGTGCAACAGTAGGGTAAGTGTTGAATAGTGTAGGGATAAAAATTACTATTCCCCATTACTTACCTTACAATACATTGAAATGGCAGGCGTTGTAGTGACATGCGCTGTAAAGGTAGTTGCGTTGTAATGGCTGCGCAGATAAAGGAACTGCGGATGGTTTATAAGAGAGCCCCTAAATCATGGGAACTTGAGATAAAAGATGAGGCATGGGAACACCTGACTCATTACACCACTGGAGTCAAGCTATCCTGGCTGAAGAAGGCTGATAGCCAGAAACCGGTCCTAGGATGCTTGATACTGGTCCAGGAAAGACATGGCTTGGCAGTTCCGGCTGGACTGTTCCCATGAGGCACAGGGTCAAGGCTGATTCGCATATGGCCATGTATGAACTGGGGTGGTGTGGAGTGCAAAAAAACGATGGATTTAGGCCCAGATCTCTGTACTGGGGTGAATGTATGACATTGTTCTACATTCTGTCCATCAACTGTTGTTTTGCATTTTGTCACCCCGAGTGGGATGGGTATGCTCAGACGTGAGTCCCATGCTCTCCACACCACTGGAGTTAAGCTATCCTGGCTGAAGACAGCTGATAGCCAGAAAACGGTCCTAGGATGCTTGATTCCGGTCCAGGAAAGACATGGCTTGGCAGTTCGGGCTGGACTGTTCCCATGAGGCACAGGGTCGAGGCTGATTTGCATATGTCCATGTCTGAACTGGGGTGGTATGGAGTGCAAAAAAACGATGGATTTAGGCCCAGATCTCTGTACTGGGGTGAATGTATGACATTGTTCTGCATTCTGTCCATCAACTGTTGTTTTGCATTTTGTCACCCCGAGTGGGATGGGTATGCTCAGACGTGAGTCCCATTCTCTCCACACCACTGGAGTCAAGCTATCCTGGCTGAAGACGGCTGATAGCCAGAAACCGGTCCTAGGATGCTTGATTCCGGTCCAGGAAAGACATGGCTTGGCAGTTCGGGCTGGACTGTTCCCATGAGGCACAGGGTCAAGGCTGATTTGCATATGGCCATGTCTGAACTGGGGTGGTGTGGAGTGCAAAAAAACGATGGATTTAGGCCCAGATCTCTGTACTGGGGTGAATGTATGACATTGTTCTGCATTCTGTCCATCAACTGTTGTTTTGCATTTTGTCATCCCGAGTGGGATGGGTATGCTCAGACGTGAGTCCCATGGTCTCCACACCACTGGAGTCAAGCTATCCTGGATGAAGACGGCTGATAGCCAGAAACCGGTCTTAGGATGCTTGATTCCGGTCCAGGAAAGACATGGTTTGGCAGTTCGGGCTGGACTGTTCCCATGAGGCACAGGGTCAAGACTGATTTACATATGGCCATGTCTGAACTGGGGTGGTGTGGAGTGCAAAAAAATTATGAATTAGACCCAGATCTCTGTACTGTGGTGAATGTATTACATTATTCTGCATTCTGTCCATCAGCTGTTGTTTTGCATTTTGTCACCCTGAGTGGGATGGGTATGCTCAGACGTGAGTCCCATGCTCTCCACACCACTGGAGTCAAGCTATCCTGGCTGAAGACGGCTGATAGCCAGAAACCGGTCCTAGGATGCTTGATTCCGGTCCAGGAAAGACATGGCTTGGCAGTTCGGGCTGGACTGTTCCCATGAGGCACAGGGTCAAGGCTGATTTGCATATGGCCATGTCTGAACTGGGGTGGTGTGGAGTGCAAAAAAATGATGGATTTAGGCACAGATCTCTGTACTGGGGTGAATGTATGACATTGTTCTGCATTCTGTCCATCAACTGTTGTTTTGCATTTTGTCACCCCGAGTGGGATGGGTATGCTCAGACGTGAGTCCCATGCTCTCCACACCACTGGAGTCAAGCTATCCTGGCTGAAGACGGCTGATAGCCTGAAACCGGTCCTAGGATGCTTGATTCCGGTCCAGGAAAGACATGGCTTGGCTGTTCGGGCTGGACTGTTCCCATGAGGCACAGGGTCAAGGCTGATTTGCATATGGCCATGTGTGAACTGGGGTGGTGTGGAGTGCAAAAAAACGATGATTTAGGCCCCGATCTCCTTACTGGGGTGAATGTATGACATTGTTCTGCATTCTGTCCATCAACTGTTGTTTTGCAACACCTGGCTAAAGCTGCAGCTCTTAACATTGGCAGGGACTTATGGAAGATAGTAAATGCCCCTTTTTTAAGAAAGAGCAGGAGAAATTATTAGATGATCATGTGGGCGAAAATGCATGGGTGGCACATTTTGAGGTGATATTTGGAGGGGTGGCTGTAATAGAGAACGAATCTTGCACCTCTGTAGAGACCCCTGTTAACCCCATAACTTTTAACCTGGAGGAAATAATGGCAGCCCTCTCTAAATGGAGTCGTGCTAAAGCACCAGGGCTGGATGGGGCCTGATTGACTTCTTCTTAGAGCATTAAGATCTATGGGCCCCACTGTTAACCAACATTTTTAATGAAATCTCTAAGACTGGCCCACTCCCATCATGGAGAACAAGTGTCATAGTGCCAATATATAAGAAAGGGGACAAGTCAAAACCTGAAAACTATCATCCTATTTCTCTTTTGGACTCCACTGCTAAACTTCTAGGGTGTGTTATACTAAATAGACTAGAAGATTGGGCAACAGAAAATAATGCCAACAATTGCTGGAGATGTGGGGCTCCCCAAGTGTCATTCATACCCCTGGCATGGAAATGTAGACTTATTGCCAATTATTGGCTAAAAATATTGCACCACATTAAAGTCATAACGGATGTATGACGGTACAACGCGTGGTATTACCACGCGTACTGTTACAATGCAGGTTTTACAACGCAAGTCGTTACAACGACTTGCGTTGGGGGGCGCTGGATAGTGAATAGTTTAATTTACTATTCCAACTCCAGTCCCTGTGGATAGTAGAGAAGGTGTTGAATAGTAAATTAAACTATTCCCTATCCTATTGCACCCTCCAGAGAAAGTCGTTGTAACGACTTTCGTTGTAAAACCCGCGTTATAATGGTACAGCGTTGTAAGGGTTTAGTTGTAAAGGATGTTCCCCATCATACTGGGTCAAGACCTGCCTTGCACGTCATTGGTGGCATTGTTGGGTGTAATTCCTGACATACCACTGAAATTGAGGAAACTTCCAGCTATGCTCCTGCTGATGGCTAAGCGTCAGGTGGCCCTCCATTGGGGCGCTGTTCTCCCACCGATAATGAAGGAATGGGTCTGAAATGTCACTTATTGTGGGACTCAACTAGCGGGCTTCTGGGAGCTAATGCCGACGCAGTCCCGGTCCCGGGATACATGGGGTCCGTTTGTAACTTGGCTGAGTTGTGCGGATGCAGATGATCCTTGAGAGGGGTATCATTAGAGCGGGCATTCTGAACTGTACTGGGGCATGAGAGGTGATTTCCCACTACAGTATTCATCAGATCTTTGTTTTTTCTGTTCTCTTTTTCTGTGTCTCTAGATATACAAGCCTACAGATTGTGAAATAAACTGTCTGACTGTATTACCGTATAGTGTTGTGGTGGCATAACAATGTCATGTTCTGTATGCTGACATCCTTGACTTATTAATCGTATGGTCTGTAAGCAATGTACTGCTGTTTCGTTATGTTATTGTTTGCCATTATGACAAATGCTAATAAAAACATTTTTTTTTAAACCATGAGGACACATTCTTCAGGCACCCAGCAAAACCTGGACTCAATTTGAGGAAAACCATGACTGAGCCATTGACCTTGACATAAGAAGAAGGAATTACAACCGTTTTAAGAAGCAAACCACCTCCAAATATAGCCTAAAAAATAATAGAAATAGCTTTTGTGTGTTTGTATCAATAAAAACTATTTTATTTTTTGTTTGTGTTTTTTCATTCCAGATCAAACTGGCCTATAGAGCAAATTGTCGTACCCGATGGGCTCATCTGAAAGATCAGTGTATGGGCCAGTTTTTTCAGCATTTCTTGGCTGGTGTGGATAGGTGGGTCGGCTTTTACTGTTTATTTACCATATACTGCCACTTTATTTCAACTATTTGCTTCGCTAATGTGGGTCACATTTATTTTGCAGCCCAGGCCTATTTTTTGTCCTAATCCGACCCTGTTTTCATATAGAATTTTTGATACATCTTCACCAGCTTCGTGGTGTTTTCTGGGGTGCTTTATTATTAATGTAGGCAGAAATATCGGTAGATTCTGGCTGTGCCCAAGAGTTGAAGCCTCCTTCTCAATGAATGCATGGACGCGCTTCAGCACCCTGGTTCTGTGGAGAGCGGAGGTGTCTCGGTCAATGGACACTCTCAAAAGCATGGGCTCTCGGTCTCTCAGTTCTATGAGTGCCAAGACTTAAGCTTAGAGTTGTCCGAGCACATCAGATTTCTCTTGGAGATAGAAGAAGCAATGTAGGGCCCATTGGTCTCTATGAGCTGGTCTCAAGCCTCTTTGGGGAATATTTGTACATGTCAGACCTATTGACCACTTCTTTAATATCTTACAATTGCCATTTTTGGATATGAGGGGGCGACGGGCCCACCAACGTGCACAGTAACCCCAGCCTGTAAATCAGTTCAATTAAGTGGAAAGTTCTTGATGTTGGTAAAAGAGCCAGTAATTACATAAACAAGGGGCTTTCTCAGATATGGCTGTAATGAGTATTAAGAGGTTTTTGTGCATCCAACATAAACATTACAACTGAACTGGGCTACCCTTGCCCACGTCGTTGCTTTTAGGTAGTTGAAACCCTTTTTGAAACGTTGTCCAATTGAACCCCCTTTTTAATGAGACAGAATCCATTCTTTCTAGGAAATCTGTAAGTACTAGAACAAATATTAATACATTTATTGCGCAGTAAAAATGATTTATTTCTTTTCAAAAGTAGTGAAAACTGTAAAGTAAACATAAGAATCAGTGAGCCAGTCTACTAACAAAAACTGCAATTATTGCATAATCTGTGTAGATGAATAGTAACATCTTATTCTGCCAGAATATTTTGCCGTTGAGCATCTTTTGAGGTTTTCACTGGTTGAGTCTCAGGACCTGGTAATTTCATGGTAATTGATGCGTGTTTACTGCCAGAGTCTTCCTTTTAGGACAAGGCTGTTCTGAAGCAGCCACAGTAAGGGGTACTTGGCTGACTACTCATGTGCACATGTGTGCAGGCTGCACGTGGGAGACTATCATTGTGTGCATCCTGCACATGGGTAACATTACTGTGGCAGTTTCAAACTGCACATTTGCCCGCCAAAAAAAAACACTTTTGAGAGGCATAAACCTTCCTTTTAAATATTAAACTCACCCCAAGGTAGGCCATGGTGCCCAAAAATGTTGGGTGCATGATATTTAAAAGTAGGACACATAGACATTAATGTTGATCACATGACGTCCTTACAGTGGGATATCCTCAAAAGCTATTTTCACTTTAGCAAGGCTGACTCCTTTAGCAGGGAAACATTGAGCTACATTGTTACCTTTATTAAATGCTAAATTCAGATTGGTAGCAGCTAGAGAACTAATTCAAGGACTCGTTTTAATAGTAATTTGAAATCCAACTTTGTGGTCAAGTTTTATTTAAATTTACTATTTTGGAAATTACAATTTTAGACAGTTTTCATGTTCTTACCTAAAACTTAACAATCTTTCTGTCAGTGTTCAGTGTCACATTACTGCTGTGGCTCCCCTGTAGTGAGATGTGGGTTGCTCCCAGATGGAGGACCAAGGTTGTGGGTGTGGGTGGCAGTTGCTGGCCTTCCCTTGAGAGAATGGCTAAGGTGCTGTGCTCAGTAACTGAATAACTTTAAATTGAATTTTCCGGTCCTGTCACAAGTAGATGAACCTGACACCCGGCAGGCCCCTTCTTTATTGCTCTAGCCAACTTGACTCCAAAACCATTGGAAGAGGGGGCGACCCCAGTACCGGTTTGGAGTGACCACAAGAAATTGTTTGCTGTTATAATACTCATTCCTTTAGGTTGTCACAATGAGCTCTGACCCGGGGAATAAGGGTTCTGCTATATTGGATTATCCCAGAATGTTGTTTAGGACAGTTGGAGCAGGGATGGAGGAATGATGTGGCATCCTAGAATTGGCCAGGAGTACCTGGCATATAGAATTTTTCACCCACACTTATAAACTCCTGCGCAAGGATGAGAGAGAGGGCAAGATTCTGGACCTGGAAGACAACATGAGGAAGACACACAGGCTACTGGAAAAAAATTCCATTTATGCCTCTGATGGACTAAGGGCCATGTCTGCAGTTGACTCCCTGGACTAGATCGGTCTCTCCAGAACCAGCAAGGCTGGCCTCCTGATGCACTCTGAAGACCAGTTGGGGGAAGATCTGCACACCACTGGCACCCTGGATGTCCTGAATATGGCCAGGAGGCCATGCATACCGGGGAAGGCAGGCAGAGAAGGAGACAGGCACAGATAACCACTCAAACCTTCTCCCCATAAAGTACACTATTGTAGAAGCCAGGAGGCCAGTTAAAAATGCTCCTTGGAGCTAGAGCTCGACACCAGGAGCAAAATGAGCAGAAGATCAGGTCAATTAGCCAAATTGGGTCACAGTTATGTCTCTCCAAATATCTGTTCTCTTACAATGGAGGGTTTGGCTCTAATCAGTAAGGCTGAGCCTCATACCAACAAAACTATGGCCTTGTCTATACTGATAATCCATTCAAGAAATCCAAAGGGTACAAGAAAATAAATCAATGTCACCCAATTTCGAAATGTTTCAAAAAATTATTTTTAATTTCATGAAAAGAAAATGTCATTCATCATTCAAAAATTACATAAATCTTGTTTCAAAACGTGTATGCACACCACCACAAAACAACTTGTGACCCAACAAAACAATCAATGAATTAGGTTCCATACAACATGAATAGACAACATCAATATGAATGACTCATAGACATGACTAGGCCAAAGCATGTAACATATAACAAAACAACCAGGCAGGGTAGCCCTTCATTTAAACACTTTTTAACAAGATCTTTTCAATTTGAGCAAACGAAAACAGTGTGTGTTCTTTTCAAAAACAATTCCTGCACTGCGCCAGTTATTGCACACAATTTACATAGTTATCAAACCAGACAGAACAGTCATGTTTTTAATCACACTTAGTTTTTCAAAAACAACAACAAGGTCGACGCGTTACGAACCCCACAATTACTGGCTGGGGGTTCTCTTCAGGGCCAGACACTATGCGACGAGATCAGCCGATCTCGCTCTAGAATCAGTTAGGAGTCCTCTTTTTTGTTTCATTGTTCGAAAGACCTTTCTGTGGTCATGGTGGATGGTAGAGGGAAAAGGGCACGCCTTACACATACACATTCATCCTAAATATGTAGGCCGTTATCTTTCCCTTTACGGAGCAAGCTGCATCTTTTGTGTTCCATGAATGCGGCTACTTTGCGTCCTTTCTCCGAACGGCCAGAGTCAATTGCACCAAATATCTGGCCATTTTAATATGCCAGCACCAGAAAGCAGTGCGCATGGGGCCCTGCTGTGTCTCTGTTTTAAACCCCTGGTTCCCCCAGTGCATCGGTGGTTGGAGCAACTTGCTTACATTTCCCTGCTGGGGGGTGGACATATATGGGCCCATCTCCCACTTCAAGTTTGCTTTGGGCGACTCCATCTGCTTAGGCACCAACACATTACTAGTGGGCCTGAGACCTCATCTCTGGGGTCCAGAACAATAAAAGAGGTCCCGCATTGAGTTGCTCCTGCTGCAGGCAAGAGGAAGGCAACAAAGGCAGCACTTTTCCCACCACAGGAGCAGAAAGGGAGCTGTTTCTGCCTTGGTGGGAGCCAAATGGAAAGTGCTGCCTCCTGCCCAGCATGGGAGCTGAAAGCAAAGAGCCAGTTTTGTCACGGGGCCTTGGGGCTTGCCCCACAGCTCTCAATGAATATTGGAGTATATAGGTGTTCAGGGTGGGACTGGCACATCCTAAAGGAAAGTAAAGAATGTGTCGTGGGGCCTCAAAAACAGCTCATTCACATTCCTGGTGTGGAGTGCCCCATAATGGCCTGCAAAGGCTTCGAAATGCACATTTCGTTTCTCTTGTGATGCCTCAAGAAGGGGCAGTGGCACACCAACTATATTAAAAGAGTTTCGAGGGCTATAGGAGGTGCAGCAGCCCCTCCTTTCTCTTCTAAAAATTAACCATATGTCTCCCAGTGCATGGCCTGGTCAGATGTTGCGATATGATTTAAGTAATTCTGTTGCTGGTGCTTGGTGCTCTAAATATTGAGAATATTAGGACGCCTAGCGCTTGGTCCTCTGGATGCAATATATGGCCTGAAGTGGCAAAAGCAAGACTCTAACACATGTTTTATGTAGTTTTGAATGCAAATGATCTATTGACAACTTTGTTGATGAACAATGTAATGCTTATTGATAGTAAATGCATTTAAACAAGATTACTGAATCCATTGGATTTAATTGTGGATCCTAGTATGCGATAATGAACTTATATACACATATATAGGCTTGCCTTATAGTTTAATAAGGAGACCCTTTGGCAAAGCCAAAAGGCTGGCATTAGATATTGAGGTGGGGACCCCATAGCAAAGCCAATAGGCCTACTTTATTTAAAAATACACCCCGCAATTATGGGAGTCATGACCAATTACGGATCAAATGTGATTTCAGAATGTCACAAAAGGTATCTCTATCTCCCTTATGTTTATATTTGTAAATTAATGTGTAGTGTGTGTGTAATAAAAGTACTTCTCCTTTTTTTAAGAAGATGATCACTGACTGCATAATGATTTATCGAGTGTTGTTTTGTGCCAGAGAATGGAGATTACGAACCCACTCACCTCCCTGATAAGCCTTAAACTGCTCTGCTTTGCTATACAGAGAGCGTCAAGTGCTACAATGGGGTATTTGGTTTCCAGTAAAGAGACAGTAGTGGACCTTTAACTTCCACAGGACTCATATCCTGCAGAACTAATACAACAATTTCTTACAGTGCCCTTTCAATTTCTACTATATTTCCCCACATCATTTGGAAAGATCTTGATAGTATAACATATTATGGTACATTTCTCTACCTGAAGGAACTGTATTTCCTGCAGAGACAAAGTTGTAATTTCGCATCTTTGCAGTATGGGAAGTCAAGAAAAGAGAATACACATTGATGTTGTCTAGTAATGTCACACTGTACAGGCTGTAACATCACTCCTGGAAAATTATGCGGCATATTTACAAGCCCCTATCGCCAGGACAACTTCACTTTTAGTGAAGTTGTGGTGGCGATAGGGGTTTAATCTTATTAGCAAGGCAGCGGTAAGCAGGCACGGCCCGTGCCGGGCGTTATACTGGGGCGGTGAAGTCAGGCAGGGGAGGGTCAGGGTGGGGGGTTGTAAAATGCGGGATATGGACCATTAGAGGTAATTACCGATAAAAATAAATGAAACGAATTTCATTGCCCACGCTGTATCGCCAAATGTGATGCAGCGTGGGCAAGGACATTTGTATTATTTATTTTTATCGGTACTTACCTCTAATGGTCCATTTCCCGCATTTTACAACCCCCCACCATGACCCTCCCGTGCCTGACATTACCGCCCCAGTATAACGCCCGGCACCGGCCGTGCCAGGCGGTAAGCCACTTAACGTGGCTTAATGCTGCCTTGTAAATAAGAGGATAGAACAGTGAGCAACCCAAAATACCATTGAGGGCTTGGGCTTTTAAGTACAGGGGTATGAGTACCTTCAAGGGAATTTATTTAAATAACAATTAATAATTCAAGTTTGACTAGGAAGGATACATTAATGATCCTTGTAAGAAATCAATTCATCAAAAATGGATTAATGATTATAGAAGAACGTAATTCATCAAAACACAAACAAAATACATAGATCACAAACACGAGCACAAAGGTGTATAGGAAAATAGAATTTATCAAGTGGTAAAACAGATAGTTTCATATACAGATATAATTGATTCAGAATTAATTAGGTCTGCAGGTACACAAAAAATATATTAATAGATGACTCTGCAGAACCTAAAAAACACCTATCCAAAATTCAAATATGTAACACAGAGTAAGGATGAGGCGGGGGTCGACGTTTCGGTCTCCTAGAGAGCACTTTGTGAGACCATCTTCAGGACTGGTGTCAATTGGGAACTGTATAATAACCAAGTGTAATCTGAAGCAAAAATGTTGGCAGTTACACATCATTATCTACTATTTTGCATTTTATCTATAACACCTTAGTGACCAAACAAAAACAACACTAATGACAAAAACAAACTACACCAAAAGACAATTATTTACAAAAGAAAATCGATGAATCATATATACAAAATGTGTTATTCCATTCAAGAAACTGCTTGTATTCACAGTGTTTGAACAAACTTTTTATATCATTACAGTCACATATATTTAGTTAATACAGTTTTTCCTCTGATCTAATAACTGCAGTGACATCATGGGGATAAAAAGAGAACATCAATATCATCAAGTGAATATGATTATTGAGAATTATTGCATCCAGTCCATATATTCAAAGAATACTAATAAATATTGCCGTTTTTTGTGATTGGTACACTTGAGTACAATTTCTTGTTTACAAAACATAATAAAAATTAATTATATACAGAACTTATCGAAAATGTATTATTTACATCGATCCACTTAGATTATCTGTCCTAATCATAATATTCATCACTCTGGTTATACAATTATATTGACCCAAAACCAAAAATTGCAGGTTTGTGGATGTTTTAAAATCAGGAAAAATCTTGGGTAGGCAACCTTTTTACCTCAATTTAGATGCTGGAAAACATTATGTTTCAAGGTGGGTCACACAACTGGAAAGGGTGCAGCTGGCCCTAGATTTAGGTATATAAATTACTTAAAGAGATCTGAAACCATGAATGTAATCTTGGTTAAGAACTGAAGCAACAAATACCCTATATCAACGATGAGCCGCACCGACAAACATTCAGTTTCAGTAGCAGTGGAGGATAAAAAGCCGAGCACATCCAATTTACAAGATAGAGGACTAAGTTATAGACAAAGATGAAAACAGCCAAGATTCGGATAGGGCAATAGAGCAAATGCACATATCACGGGAGGTCACATCATAGACCTTCCTAAGTGTCGGTGTCAAGGTCGTAAAGACCAACAGAGTAAGTAGCATTGTAAGCTTCACCCACGGAATGGAAAAGAGCGATTCCGAATCTAAAACGTAAATTATATCGTAAATACTGGATTTAACATTGGTTTTCACAAATAGTATACACCATGGCAGAGCTAGTTTACCTATGGGTCCAATAATGATGTAAGTGGGCCAAAGAGGTGCGTCTCGTTATTGACGTGATCGACCAAGTGGAAATCTAAAGACACGAATGAAATACAATATGTAACCTACCAAACCGTTAGAGAATATATAGGTAATCTATGCCGACAAGTGGCACTATGTACCTCAATCCAAGATAGTCGGGGTGGATCATGTGGGCCCTCAGAGTAGTTAATATTGTTCTAAAAATAAAGAGACAGGAATATGTAAAAACCTGTCGACAAAGTACCCAAAGAGTACCTAAAAGCCTAAAACTAAGGGCTTACTGTCAGACTCTCTCTGTGGTCGGCAAAGGGAATCCAGCTCATAACCGGGAGGCAGAAGCACCCCATGCTGGTTTTATCTGTATTTAAAGCTCCGTTTGGAGATCGAAATAGGGCTGAGTGTTTAGGCGCCATCTTGAAGGGGTGCAACTAAATTGAGGTAAAAAGGTTGCCTACCCAAGATTTTTCCTGATTTTAAAACATCCACAAACCTGCAATTTTTGGTTTCGGGTCAATATAATTGTATAACCAGAGTGATGAATATTATGATTAGAACAGATAATCTAAGGGGATCGATGTAAATAATACATTTTCGATAAGTTCTGTATATAATTAATTTTTTTAATGTTTTGTAAACAAGAGATTGTCCTCAAGTGTACCAATCACAAAAAACGGCAATATTTATTAGTATTCTTTGAATATATGGACTGGATGCAATAATTCTCAATAATCATATTCACTTGATGATATTGATGTTCTCTTTGTATCCCCATGATGTCACCGCAGTTATTAGATCAGAGGAAAAACTGTATTAACTAAATATATGCGACTGTAATGATATAAAAAGTTTGTGCAAACACTGTGAATACAAGCAGTTTCTTGAATAGAATAACACATTTTGTATATATGATTCATCGATTTTCTTTTGTAAATAATTGTCTTTTGGTGTCGTTTGTTTTTGTCATTAGTGTTGTTTTTGTTTGGTTACTAAGGTTTTATAGATAAAATGCAAAATAGTAGATAATGATGTGTAACTGCCAACATTTTTGTTTCAGATTACACTTGGTTATTATACAGTTCCCAATTGACACCAGTCCTGAAGATGGTCTCACAAAGTGCTCTCTAGGAGACCGAAACGTCAACCCCCGCCTCATCCTTACTCTGTGTTACGTATTTGAATTTTGGATAGGTGTTTTTAGGTTCTGCCGAGTCATCTATTAATATATTGTTTGTGTACCTGCAGACCTAATTAATTCTGAATCAATTATATCTGTATATGAAACTATCTGTTTTACCACTTGATAAATTCTATTTTCCTATACACCTTTGTGCTCGTGTTTGTGATCTATGTATTTTGTTTGTGTTTTGATGAATTGAGTTCTTCTATAATCATTAATCCATTTTTGATGAATTGATTTCTTACAAGGATCATTAATTTATCCTTCCTAGTCAAACTTGAATTAATAATTGTTATTTAAATAAATTCCCTTGAAGGCACTCATAACCCTCTGCCTTGTAAATAAGGCATCTTTTCATGCTGTACTTAGTCTGAAGGGGAGTGCAATGGATGTTGCGGTGAGCATTCCGCCGCAACACCCATTGATTTTGATGCTTCCCCCTATTTACAAGGGTGGCGTAAATAGGAGGCAGAGACAAAATTAAGACCAGGGAAAATCTGGTCTTAAACAAGCAAAAGTAGAAGAAATGCTCTATTTCTCCTCGTTTCTGCAGTTTCCATATGTGCTGCATTGTGCAGCACACAGAAACAGCAAAGTGCCATTGATTGCTTATGTGCAGGAAAGTGACCCTCCTGCACATAAACAATTAAAGAAATGACGTTTTGCAACTTCTATGTGTGCTGCATTAAGCAGCACACATAAAAGTTACACAACACCATTAAAAGATTGTTTAAGTGCAGGAAGAGAGACCTCACTGCACATAAACAATTTTACCCTCAACACAGACTATGGTGCAAGGGTGCCTGTGTTGGCCCTAGGCTGCTAAGTTTAGCGCCATCTCAGGGGAAATGTGGTGCAACCCTGCGTTTCTGAAGTGACGGAGCCAAGGAGGCTAAAGCCACGCTCAGCCACTTCGTTGTAAATATGCCCCTATGTCTGATAGTGACGTCACTTTAAGAGACAGACTTTGTACTATGAAATCACACCAGAAAGTTGACACAGGGCGGTCTTATTGATAATGAAAGCAGAAGTTAAAATACAATTTCACCTGACATCGAACTCCTACTCACTTAAAAAGGTCTGGGCTCTCAAGATAGTTTACCAGATTCATGCATATGCTGAAATTTATTTTGATCTTTTAAAAAGGTGTTTTCATTATGTACCTAAGGACCTGGGAAGGAGTAGAAACTGAGTTGACTTTAGCTATTATTTAAATCTATAACGTCAGATTGCACATGGTCCTTGGAGGCAGAGAGCTAGGCTGTTTTACAGGATGTGTGTTAAAGAATAAGGAATTACTGCCATGGTGCTCCTTCAGGAAACACCAGGGACTGAAACTAAAATTCCTTCATATGCATTATACATGCTACCCCATTCACACCTCCAAACAATCAGTTATTGTTATCTATGCTGCTGATCGTGTACAGTGCTCCATTCCCTTTGGTTAGGTTTGCACTATACACACACCCATAGACGCCTATTGTCCAGAAAGCACAATGCTACTGACAACCTCCTGCGTCACCTGTATTGGGAGGGTTCTCGGAGTCTGCTTCTATTATCTAGATTCTGATAGTAAATGCATTCAGTTAAAAAAGACAACTGATCAAGTCAGGCAGTACATTTTAATTGTGTATGCAAATTACAAGTATCCCTCTGTTCTGAAGGCCGCCTCCCACATAGAACTGAACAACAGGAAGATCCTTCCGCTAACAAAAAGCCAAATGTATGTGTACATACCAGCTGTCCAAAGCTGCCTCCGCATTGTAATGCCAGGAAAGAAACTACAGTACAGCAGAAATATTTCAATATCTTTGCCGGAAGTGACTAACACTGAGCCTGCTGGTGGAGAGCGAGTGAAAACATAAGTGTAAATGAGGGGGCACGCTTGGGTGCTTCTGAATATTGATTGCAAAATAAAACCTTCCAGAAAGTACATGAGTGCGGGGATGGTATGGTACAATCTCCAAACCCTTTTCATAGGAAGTCTCTCTAAACTCCAGAAAAACTGCAGTGGGTTAAATCTACCAATGCTAGCAATCTATGAGTAACCTTATTGTTTAAAGTCCCCAATCCTCATTTGAAGGCTTCAGCCTTTCATTCGTCTTTATAATTGTTATTATTTGAATTTTTTAGGCGCAAATGTGTCATCCCCACAGGGATTTCTCGTCGCCACAATATCGGAGGGGGGAAGACAAGGCCACTGATGAATGACTGAACAGCCAAGTTTTGAGACGTTTTTTGAACAGCCCCACGTTAGGACTATCACAGGTGTCATCAGGGAGATGCTTTTCACGTGTTGCTCCATGGAGAGTTTACCATCCACCATCATACTTAGATGCTTCGCCCACTTTTTGGGGGTCGGAAGGTCTCCTAGCTCATGAGGCCTCCAGTCTGCAGACCAGAGCGACTCTGCTTTTGCAAGCAACAGAATCCCCGTTTTGGCTGTGTTCAGCTGTATGAAATTACCAGTCATCCAAGCCGCCGTCAGTAGCATGCACCTTTTGAATCTTTCTCTGGTCGATGCGGGGTCTTCAGTAATGGTAACGATAAACTGAGTATCATCCACATACGAAACAGTGTCAAACCCACAAGATCTAATAATGGGAGCCAGTGAAGATACAGAAATGTTGAATAGTGTGAGGCTTAGAATGGAGCCCTGTGGTACCCCTTAGTCCACAACCACAGTCTGAGAGGTGAACGACTCAAGTTGGAATGCTGTGATCTGTTGGCAAGGAAGCTTTCAAACCATCGAAGTGCCATTCCTCTGACACCAAACTCTAGTAGTCTATCCACCAGGATTCGATGAGAGATGGTGACGAATGCGGCCAACAGATCCAAAAGAATCAGCATAGTCGGAATGCCCTTATCCAGGGTTAGCTTGCTCGTACCAGTGACTTCTGTTAGTACTGTGCGAGGCCCGAAAGCCTAACTGAGAAGAGTGAAGCAGATTATTCACTTCTAGGGACTGAGCTAGCTGCTTATTTACTGCAGCTTCCATGACTTTTGAAAACAGAGGGAGAAGAGAAATCAGCCTGTAATTTTGAAGATGCAATTGATCGGCCATAGCTTTTTTAAATATAGGTCTTATTTGTGCCTGCTTCCATTTCTGTGGGAAAGTGGCTGTAATTAAAGAATGATTACATATTTCAGCAATAGGGGCTGCAGGAGCCGAGGCCAGAGTTGTGAAAATGAGAAGAGGAGCCACATCAAGCAAGGAACCAGAGTTTTTGAGGAGCCAATAAGGAGAAGACATTGTCCACCATGATGGCCTTAAATCTTTGGTATGAAGAGCTAAAGGACAGGACTATTTGCTGAAGCTGTCCCAGTCTTCCATTTTTTATGTTCAAACAGTTTCAATTAGCTAAATTCTTTTACAGAAGCAAACAAAAACAAAGGCAAGCATCAACAAATATGATGTATATGCGGTCTGGTGTAGTCCCAGCAATACATTTAGGTAGACAAGTGGAGTGAGGTAAAAAGTAACCTACATCTGCAAATTAACAGCAATCAATCATTTATTCCATGAAATAATAATATCCAAAATATGCACTTGTTTGGTAGTAGTGATGGAGCAGGTTTTCTTCAACTGAATCTTGAGGTGTAATCATTAAATAAACCTCAACACTGGTCATATCGACCTTTCTTCATTAAAAAGGAGAAATAAAAAGGAGCAAACATCTACATAAATCCAATGACATGTTAAATCATTAGTGGCTTTTAATACAGTCAATAAAGTGAATTTGTATGAGTTAAAGGGTTATATTTTCAATTCTTTTGGTATGTAATCAATTATTCAGTAAGAATTATTCTTTTAAGCATCAACATTAAAAGTGAACATAATCCGATATTTCAATATATGGTAAAGTAGAATATTAGTCAAGAGGTAAGTAAATATTGTAATAATACAACAATCCCCTAAACTAAATATTGTGGAATAAAGTAAAATAAGGTGTCAGTTCGAGACCTTAATAAAGAGTTATATAAATGAGAGAGTTAATTCATAAGCATAAATCCTTTGCATGTCAAGTTGGGAAGTATTCTCGGCTATGAATCCGCAGATGTCATGGAAATAAGCTAAGCCACCTTTCATTAAGAGAGATATAAGAAACTCAGAGATGAATCCCTAGCCAGAGCGAGTGAGAGAAGCTCACAGGAAAATCACTCCTGAGAGGAAAGCTCAAAAGAAAGTCCTGCCTTGCTCTTGGAACAAGCATTATTATAAACACACACTATTCTAGGTGGCAACATTATTTCCTTTCATCTCCTGCATCCTCCAGTTGGGTGTCTGTAAACTCCTGGGAATAAGCAAACTCCCTTTTTTCTCATAGTTGTAAAATGGTCCAAAGATGTTGAAAGATACATTGTTCGCATTCTGCAGTCCAGACTATTCTTCTTATTAAGAAATGTCTAGTCGCTAACTACCAGAAGTCTTCTGGCCAGTTACAACACCTGCACAAAAGAGAAAAACGTTTTGTGGAAAGTAACATGTTCAACATAGAAAAACAGGCCTTTTGAATGTTAATGCATTATTTTTTGTTAACATGGCATTGACAATTAGACTAACCTAAATCAGTACTTATTTAACTCACTTGCAGCCTTATATCACTAAGTATGATTACTTACTACAACATATACATTTAGCATATGTGCTATTTAAATGTAGAATATTACATTTTTTTTAATAAACTATTGTTTTTATTTTCAAATGAAATTCGCTCTTTCAGTTCCCGCCTCTAACGTATGAATAACCATCACAATTTCTTCTTCAAAAAATAATTTAAGAGTGTACCCTTTTTCTTTGCGGAACTCAACTTGTTATTTTCCCTAATCTTTCTCTCTTACATTTCTATTTATTCTCTGATTTGCTTTTCTATTTCTTCATTATTTTTCCTTTTTAAATAGTATCTAAATCCCTTACATAAAGCATAAAAGCTTATCAAACAAATGCCAATGATTAATACAGGTTTTATTAAGTTCTCTTCTTACTGTTGCAAACCAATTGCTCATAACAGAAGCTCCTTTTCTTAAAGTGCCTAATGCACTAGTGGCTTCTAAATGTTCTAATTCATGTTTCAGGTCAGACATGTTCTTTGCAATAATTTTCTACTCTTGTCTGGAATATATGAACAGCAATGTTGAGCCTTCAACATCTTACAGATTCCCCCTTTCTCTGCTAACATAATGTCTAAAGCTAGTCAGTCTTGCAGATCACTGACATAAAATCAAGGGACAGAATATCGACCATCAAAAATATCGTAGCAAAAATATCGACAGACAGAATATCGAGTTTCTATCTACAAACAGGTAAGCGCTAAAATATTGAGTTAAAAATATCGTTTACTAAAATATAGTTTTAAAAAATATCGACTTTACTAAAAACAATGTTAAATTAAATTAATATAAAAAATTAATTACTAAAATATACTTAGAAATATTTAAATTAACTTATAAAAATAAATAATTAATGAAAGTTATAAAAAAAATTTAATTAATATTTGATAAAACATATATATATAGTAACAAAATATAATTAAATAATAGCCAATATTATTAAATAACAATAACAAAAGTGTAAAAATTACTATTCCCACTCCAAAGAGAGCAAGCGTAGGGAAAGCGTTGGATAGTGTAGGGGTTAAAATTACTGTTCCCACTCCAGTGGGTGCAACAGTATGGAAAGCGTTGGATAGCGTAAGGGTTAAAATTACTATTCCCACTCCAAAGAGTGCAACAGTAGGGAAAGCGTTGGAAAGCGTAAGGGTAAAAATTACTATTCCCACTCCAAAGAGTGCAACAGTAGGGAAAGGGTTGGATAGCGTAGGGGTTAAAATTACTATTCCTACTCCAGTGAGTGCAACAGTAGGGAAAGCGTTGGATAGCGTAGAGGTAAAATGTACTATTCCTACTCCAGTGGGTGTAACAGTAGGGAAAACGTTGGATAGCGTAGAGGTAAAATGTACTATTCCCACTCCAGTGGGTGCAACAATAGGGAAAGCGTTGGATAGCATAGGGGTAAAAATGACTATTCCCACACCAGTGAGTGCAACAGTAGGGAAAGCGTTGGATAGCGTAGTGGTAAAAATGACTATTCCCACTCCAAAGAGTGCAACAGTAGGGAAAGCGTTGAATAGCGTAGGGGTTAAAATTACTATTCCCACTCCAGTGGGTGCAGCAGTAGGAAAGTGTTGGATAGCGTAGGGGTTAAAATTACTATTCCCACTCCAGTGGGTGCAACAGTAGGGAAAGTGTTGGATAGCGTAAGGGTTAAAATTACTATTCCCACTCTAGTGGGTGCAACAGTAGGGAAAGCGTTGGATAGCATAGGGGTAAAAATAACTATCCCTACTCCAAAGAGTGCAACAGTAGGGAAAGCGTTGGATAGCGTAGGGGTCAAAATTACTATTCCCACTCCAGTGGGTGCAACATTAGGGAAAATAAATACTTCATATATTATTTAAAAAATTACAAAATAATATCAATAAAAAATTATTTAAAAATTATTAACAATTTAATATAACATAATAATTAATATATTAAAATTACTAATTAACAATAATTATTTCAATTAGTTACCTATTAATACAAATTAATAACCAATTAACAATTAATTATTTGATTATTAAAAATCAATTAACAATTATTTCGAATTAAATACAATTAAATACATTTTATTATTTCATTAATTATTAATAAATTACTTCCCACCCTATTCCCCTCTAAACCCACAACCCGCTACAGGAAATAAATTATTAAAATTAACATAATTAGCAATTAATCAATTAAATTAAATTAATTACCAATTAAGATTTAATCAATTAACAAATATTAATTAATTAACAATTAATTAAATATTACTACCAATAAATAAATTTGCATATTTAATTAATTATAATTAAATTACTTCCCACCCTATTCCCCTATAAACCCACAACCCGCTACAGAATTAAATTACGCAATAATTATAAAAACAAAATTCATTAATTAAAATTAATTATGACACTTTTCACACATATTATAACATAAAAAACACTATAAATAATTAAATATTATTAAAAAAACGAGAATTTTTTTACTATCTATATTATATACTTCGATATTTTAACTTTCTATATTTTTAACAGTCGATATTACATCACTTACCTTAAAAACGATATTTTGGATATCTATATTCTGCCCTGTCGATATTTTGTCCAATCGATATTTACAACTAGATATTATGTCCAAACGATATTTTGGAGTCGATATTATGTCTGTGCACCCACTCTTGCAAAACCATTAATAGCCACTAATTCTTGTTAACTGCAAAGCACCAGATCTACTCGTAGTCAGATTTTCTACTGCTTAAAATAACTTTATAATTTTTTCATTGTTTAAAACTATTCCTACTGGTGGTATGAGTGCTCCAGAAATTTCTCTCACTAATTGTGTCCTATCATTAGTACAATGGGTGTATTTATGGGGTAGTGTCATGGTTAAAGCATCTATGCTTTTCATGTGATATATTTTAGGAAACAATAAAGCTAAATGGACTTCCGTAATAACTTCCTCTTCCCCTGCTAAAATTTGAACAAGCCCTCCCAAAAGTTCAAATATGTATTCACAACTTTACTTATCCCAATGTGTCTCTTTCTAAACGGATTTCTTCTTTTGTAAACACATAATTTCCTTTTTTGTTGTCTAATTTTAATATAGGCAATACCATTTTCTTCTTGTACTCCACTTCCTCTTTCTTCAAAACATTCCTTAAAACATCTACTTCTATAATTGCCTTATGGAAAATGTGAGCTCTTCTTTCCTCTAATGTTAAAATGAACTTCTTCTCTAAGGGTCTCATTATACAGTTTAAATTCTTTTCATGTGCCTTTATAGGGTCTAAAACCATAGGGGATATAAAGAAACATCATGCAATGTCCATGTATTTTGCTTGTGGATGGGAATTAATCCTTTTTTGAAGGGGAACCTTAGAAAGAAATATCATAAATGGAAAAATATTATTCAAAACGTTCCTGTAAAATAAACTAAGTAAAATACTACATGTTATTGCATATGAAAGTGGGATGTGGTGATACATCACATCTTCTGCAGGTGAAGAAGGTGAGTGTGAGCAAACATAGCAATTCGTAGTGTCTAAAGCTTGAGTGTATTCGTAAACTAATCTAAAATAAACCTTCGTCGAGAAATCTTCCTTTGAGACATCTATGAATGAAGTTTTTAATTTAATCTAAACTATTGTTTGTGCAGGCATTGTAGGTGCAGGTGTAGATTTAAGTGTTTCTCTAGAGTTAAACTCATTCCAACTAAAATTAACATAAATGCTAGCCCAACAAGTATTGGTGTAGCAATAATCACTATTCTACACTTGGGTCCAGATGTAAGACCATTTCATTTTTCATGTCTCTAATTGTGATTCTTTGCGACTCACAATTAGAGACTCGAAAAATGAAATGTACTAATGTGTCTCAGACACTTTAGCAATTCCCAATGGTATTTCAATTGACCTGCCTTATCAATAAGCATGAGGCAGGTTGCAATTTGCAACCCAATGGAAATGGACAATTCCAGAGGGAGAGTGGCCTGCTGGGGATACCAGGCTGTTTTCCTTAAAGGAAAATGGGATGCATTTCAAAAAGGAAAATGAAACATTTCTGTTTCATTTTTGAAAGGTAGGCTTTTTAAAGGTAAGGTTTGGACATAGAAAAATAAATGTTACCGGTCGCAAGACTGCTACAATGCGTCGTACATCTGGCCCTTAGCCTTGGTAAGGCTACACATGCTTGTCTACTGTCAGACCTTTAGTAGAATATAGCAGCAGGCAGACTCAATATTCTGTGTTGACTTCTACTTGGGCAAATGAACACAACTTTTGATGATTAACTTACAGTTATTTCATTCAGCTTACATACAAACATCTTCATGAGACATCCCAAGCCCTCCTCCATCTTCTGTGAAATGGGTTATCCCTTCAGTTTTACCACAACTTTTTTTTTTACTTCATTTATCATTTTGCATCATATGGCATCAAACGATAAAACATGAACCTCACTGTCACAATTTGTCAGCTTGAAGATAATGCACAAGCCCCCAATCTATACAACGGTTTGAGGCATATCCAGCATGAGACCAGTGCATAGATTTGCAGATCCATTCCTAGAGAACCCCAAAAGATATCCCATTAAGATCAGCAGTGTTGTTAACCCACCCGAGCAGGGATTCTGCCCTGCTCTATCGGTGTGGAAGGATGCAGTTGCTCCATGGCCCCATAGTTCTTGAGTGGGCCCCAAATGTCTTTAGGTCGCAAGGAGCGTGGCAAAGTACTGGCATATAAATCGCTGTTTGTGTTGCAGTATACTAAGCTGTTCAGCCAATTCTTAGATGTAGGAACAGCTCTACACCCCCAGTGTATGGCGATTTCCCTTTTCGCCAGCAATAAACTGAGGGCGACAAATTTCCGGACTGTTTTTGGAAAGTCGGCCACATAACCCAATAGGGCCACCTCTGGTGTGGGAGCCACGTCTAGATCTACCATGTCCCCTAGTGCCTTATATACGCCTTCCCAATAATCTGTATCTTTGTGCATGTCCAAGTGAGGTGAACAAAGTGTGCCTGCAAGGTCCAACACTTTAAGCAGGTGTGTGGTCTGGTTGGATCTAATCTGTGAGTTGTTGCTGGGGTCACATATAATCTGCGTAAAAATGTAAAATGGATTAGTTTATGGCAGCTGTTTAGGGAGACCATTTGTGTCAGGTAACAACATTTAACCGACTGTTCATCCAGAATGGGGTGCCCCAGATCCTCCTCCCAGGCCCTACAGAGTTTATCATCTGTAACGGGGATTATGGCTAGGCATTTGCAGTATAGTTTAGAGATCAAATACGTGCCCTTGGTCGTCTCTATCATCGTCGTGAGTGGGGTAAACTAGTCTGGTTCAAGAGGAAAACAGGGCAGAGTCACCCTGAGAGCCGAGCGTATCCGGTCCATAACAAATCTGTCCATGAAGGTGGCGGAGTGGAACCGCTACTCTTCTGTCAACTGGAAGACTTGTCCACCCGAGAACAGGTCTCCAAACTTCGTGATGTCAAATTCGTCTAATGTGCGCTGTACTAATTTCTCCCCCATGATAGGTATCCAGCGATTATTAGGGTTAGGCAGAGCAGAGGAATACAATAAGGGGGCATCATTGATGCGCCACAGCTTGTCCCAGGCCCAACTAGTGGTGGAGACAGTTTGGATATCCTTGTGGTCCATAGCCAAACCCTTGGGCAATATGGCATGCAAGTCATCAGGGAGAACCAAGTCTGCCTCAGGTCGAAGGTAAGGGATTCTACCATCAGGGTGATACCAGGCATGCGCGTAGCTGACTGGGAAACCAAGTAGTAGATCTGAAGATCTGGGATGCTGAACCCTCCCCTGTCATAGGGCAGTGTCACAACCTGTCAGAACACCCTCGGTCGCCTACCCCCCATGTCAGTCTAATCAAATGAGAACGTAGTGTTAAAAAGAAGCTATTTGGTAAAGGGATAGGAATGTTGTTAAAGAGGTATACAAACTTTGGCAGCACGATCATTTTCATCAGGGCCACTCGTCCCGCGAGGGAGAAGGGGATGCATGGCCATTTTTCTATCTGCATCTCCAAACTATGAACCACTTTGCCGTAATTGAGCCTAAGCATTTGCGCAATGTCTGGATGAATTTGAACGCCCAAATATTTGGTCGAGTCCGTGCACCAGTCCAGCGGGAAATCACAATTCCACTGTACTGTGCTGGATGTTAGGGGGAATATTACCGATTTGTGCCTGTTTATACCCAGACCCGAAAATTGACCATAACGTATAATTTCCCATGTCAATGGATCTAGATTCTCCGGAGGTTTGCGCACATAAAGAATGACATCGTCCGCATATAGAGACACCAGCAATGGTCCAGTGTTAAACTGCAGACCCCTGTGTAGATGCTTCTCTTGAAAATGGTGGACTAACGGGTCCATTGCAAGTATAAATAAAGCGGTGACAGGGGGCAGCCCTGTTGGGTGCCTCGTGACAACAGGAAGGGGCGGGGCAAAGAACCATTTAGTCGCAATTTCACTGTGGGGCCACTGTACAGCATCGCCGTGTTGGTTACAAATCCCTCGGGCATACCCATTCCTTGCATTATTGACACAAAAAAGGGCCACTCCAAGGAATCAAAAGCTTTCTCCGTGTCTAATAGAATGGTTGCCTCAGGGCTTATTCTATGCAGGACCGCAAACAGGGTACGGAGATTATGCGAGGTAGACCTTTGCGGAAAAAATCCCGATTGTGCTGGGGAAATGATCTTGTCCATCAAAAGGGCGAGGCGGAGGGCAATCATTTTTGCAAGGATCTTATCATACAAATTTAATAGGAGTAGTGGCCAGTATGAGGCACATTGTAGGGGATCTTCGCCCGGTTTAGGGAGAAGTATAATGACTGCTTCTCTGAGTGTGGGGGGTAGCATGTTCTGCTCAAGTTATTCGGCAGGGCCAGTATGTCTTATAAAAATCACCGGTAAAGTCATTCAAGCTAAGAGCTGTAGAGATATTCAAAGCCTCTATTGCACTAATGACTTCCTCTTTCGAGAAGGGTTCCGCTGGGAAGTTCTGCATATATTTCTCCAAATACACCCAGGCTATCTTAGACAGGTAGGCCTCTTGTGCAGTAGGATCCTGAGCAGCTTTGGAGCAGTACAGAGTAGCGTAATAGTCTAAAAATTCATTGCGCTTCTTGGTAGTGGTATTGAGGAGCTGCCCCAAGTTAGACCTCTGAGCAGTAATGTAGGCTTTATTGTATGGGGGCCGCAGCATGTGCACCAGCATACGGCCAGGTCACTCCCCTTCCCCATATCAACTGGTGTTCGCATATTTACTCCAAAACTGGGAATCACGCTCTGCAGAGTCCCTGAATTCAGTTAATAATGTGACCCATTGTTTTGTCTGCTCTGGGCTAGGGTAGGTCAAGCATTCCCTGTCTACCTCTGTCATCTGCTGCTCAATATGGGAAAGTGTGGCCCATATTTACCTTAATACTCCGGCATGCTTTGCAATACAGACTCCCCTGATGTATGCTTTAAAGGCCTCCCATAGTACCGCCTATGTGTCCACTGAGCCAGTATTAATGGTGAAATAATCTTCTATCGCCTCCACCATCACGGTGAGAAATAAGTCATCTTGCAAGGCCCGGCTTGGGAATTGCCATTGACGCTCTTAACCATCAGGCCTGGGAATCCAAAGCTTGAGCAGCACAGGGGAGTGGTCAGAATAGGTCCTGGGGAGTGTGGTGATGGATTTGTACCACTGGCACAAACCCGGTGTAAGCAACTAATAGTCAATCCTGGTCCACGTGTCGTATTGGGCCGCATAATGTGTATCCGCAGTGGTGGATGGGTTTCGGTGCCGCCATATACTGATTAGAGTCAGGGATTCACAGACTTCGAGAAGCCCCTGTCGTGCGCATGGTTTAGTGACAGTGGAGGCGGAAGAGCAATCCAACGCATGGTTCAAGACCAAATTCAAATCTTCGCAAATTACCTGCCTCTAGTCGGACAAGCTTTAATTAATCAAAATAAAGACTTTTGACTGACTGACTGACTGCAGCTCATGAAAAAAGTCGGGGAAGTCTGTGTTGGGTGCGTATATGCACAGTAAAGTGAGATTATGTCACATCAATTTTCCGGTAGCTATAGTGTAGCGGCCTTCCCTGTCACATAGTACGGAGGATAAATGAAAGAGCACCCTTTTATGTATGAGGAGTATTGTTCCCCTCACTTAGGTACTGAAGTTCGAAAAGTAGCGGTGCTGCCCCAGCCTACAGCAAATCGTGTGGTCTCTGCCTTTGGTAAGTGCGTTTCTGGGAGAAATGCAATGTCTATATTGTGTTGCTGCATGTAGTGTAGGAAATGTTTCCGCTTCCTGTTGTCATTGAGCCCCCTGATATTCCATGACATTAGGGTCTAGTCTGAGGGGTCCGCAATAGAGCCTAACTTAGCCATCTGGGTGGTTTAAGTGTTGAATGACAATGAGCATAGTAATAACTGAGCAATAACATTTATGTCCCCGACATAGCCCCCCTGCCCCCACCGACACTCGCATCCCCCATTGTGAGGAACAACACACGTCAAACAATTATACCAAATCTCCCAGGAACATTCAAATTGATGCAGTAAATGGAAGCAACAGTTCATTAGGTACAAAACTAACATTCCCGTGGTCTACACCATGGGGGTAGGCAATGCCCCGTCGATTACCCAGCACATTGAAACTATGCATGTCGTAGGTATGATATTATCCCAATAAACAAATATCCCAAACAAGGGGCACTTTTAGTTGTTGTCTGCCTATGTCCGATCAGTCAGTGGAGGAGAGTCCAAGCTAGGGGTCGAACCTCGTCGCGGAAGAGAGGACTCCGCCCCGTCAACTGTCTTCTGGCCACCCTTATTTTTATAAGTCTGGCAAACTTCCTGCATCGTTGGGGGAGTCAAAAATGCGTGGCTTGCCGTTAATGTCCACTCGCAGGTGCACCGGATAAAGCATGCCATATTTGAGACCTAAGTTCCGGAGGGTGGCTTTGACACTGTTGTATTTGCGTCTAGCCTCCTGTACCATAACGGTGAAGTCCGGGAATAGGGCTAGCCTGGACCCCTGCCAGTTCATTTCAACCCACTCCCTGGCCAGTCGCAGGGCAGGGTCCCGGTCTTGGTAGTTCATAGTTCGGGCAAGGATGGGTAGGGGCAGGCAGCCAGGATTTGGGCGAGGGCCCAGGGTGCCGTCAGATCGCTCCACCACAAAGCAAGGAGGGAAAGCTTTTCTGCCAAACAGGTCAATGAGCACAGTTTCGACAAAAGTATCCATGCAGCCAGTGTTCGTGGATTCCGGCACCTCTAGAATGCGTATATTGTTGCGCCGACTACGCTCCTCTAAATCCTCGTTTGTGATAGCGACCTCTTTGAGAATGAACTCTACTCGTTCTAGGCATTTCAAGGACTGTGTTGAGCTGTCCTCGATGTCCGAGATCCTGGCTTCTGCCACATCAAGACGTGTGTCATGCACCTCTATTTTTGCACCCAGCCCCTCCAGAGTGTCAAATCTGCCATCCAATGCTCTAAAGCTGGCCCTCATGTCCTGCAACAGCGAGACAGCAGCGGCCGATAACATCATACTCTTAATCAAAGTCAAATCGGGACAATTACAAAACATATGAATAAGGGTTGCCGGTCCTTGAGTACATCTAGGACATAAATCATTCTCACGCTTACCCCACGAAAACAATTTAGCAGGAGTGAAATAAAGATCAAATAATGTTTTAAAAAGTTGCGCTTTAAGATTGCTAGCCATAAAAAGCTTCTGACTCATCTCTAACACTCTATCAATGTCCACGTTAGGATTTTTTAATTTTGTTACCCATTTACTTTCGATTTTATCTAGATCATCATGTTTCTTGCTCTAAAGAATATTATACAAGGTCCCTATCCTGGTGTGCATTCTAGGTATAGCATCCAAGATTTCAATTCTAGAAAGCAAATTAAGGACTCTTTGGCCTTTAATTTAGCAAATGCCTGAGCAAATTTTAAAAAGTCTCCATTTGGTAAATTATATTTTACTTTCAAATCAAAAAAGGTGGTATCAAAGTCATTTACTAAGAATTCACCAATTGTTTTGATTCCCATATTGTCCCATTTCCTTGCGACAGGATCGAAATCCTGGCCTTGAATGGCATTGGAGCGCCAGAGCGGCGTATATCGATTAATCTTCCCAATATGCATATATTTGGCCACTTTATTCCAAATTCTCCATGCACTAGCTATAACTTCTCCCTTAAAATCCTTATAGTTCCTTGCCTCAGTTTTCCGTAAGAGTAAGCCCTTGGCCTCCTGACCTAGTTGAAGCTCATATATTGAAGGTATTGCTCCAAAGCCTTCGGGCTCTCTACACTTAGACCACTAATCATGGGAGTGAGCTGTTTTAAAAACGCCGCCCAATGATAAAGAAATATGTTAGGTATCGTAAGGCCGCCTCTATCATAAGGGAGTGATAATAGCGTAAGCGAGCTCCGAATCTTACCATGTTGCCACATAAACTTAGACATAAGCGAGTTAATCAGAACTAACAATTTCTGATCTATGGCTAGCGGAATTGCCCGGAATAAGTAGAGGCATCTGGGTAACATATTCATTTTTAAATAGTTGGCTCTTCCTATAATGGAGAGATGGAGGCTATTAACCCTTTCGAGGTCATCCTTTATCTTAACCACTAATGGATCAAAATTAGCTTTTGCTAATAACTTAGTATTAGCACAAACAACAACTCCCAAATAAGTAGCTTTTTCAGCTCTTCGTTGATCCGGACAAATGGTATTATCGGTGCACAGAATAATCGTCTTTCCTCTGTTAAGAGAATACCCCAAGCAGCTCCCAAATTCCGTAGTCACTCTCTCTATTTCACGGATAGCCTCAATCGGGTCAGATGTAGTAACCGCGATATCATCGGCATAGGCCAATACTTTAGTTTCGAAATGGCAGCTAATAACAGGCTTACTAATGTCACTTTCTAATAGTTTCAAGATAAGGGGATTAATATATAAAGCAAAAAGCAGGGGCGAGCACGGACACCCCTGCCTAGTGCCCCTAGCAATGTTGATATGTCCTGATACTGACCCTGCTGCTAGAATTTTTGCTTTGGGGCGGAGATACATTGACTTAATAGATTTGATAAATTTGGGGCAAAAATTGTTGCGTTTCATGACTTCCCACAGAAAGTCCCATGAGACGCGGTCAAAGGCTTTCTCAGCGTCAAGTAGAATTACCGACATCTGTCCTCCCGTGGCAGCCATAGCATCAAACAATGCAATTTCCCGGCGGGTATGATCTGTAGTCATTTTACCAGGGATAAAGCCATGCTGCCACGGGGAGACAAGACGTTCAATGACCCCACTGAGTCTGAGAGCCAATACCTTTACATATAATTTAGAGTCCGAATTAATCAGGGAAATTGGGCGATAAGAAGTTAGCTGCTCGGGGGGTTTCCCCTTCTTTGGAAAAATGATTATGTTAGCCTCATCCCAAGAGTCTGGTGGAACACCATTCCATTGAATCCCAAGGAATAAATCATATAAAATAGGACACAGTTGGTGGCTAAGAATTTTAAACAAATCAATCGGTAATTTGTCTGGACCTGCTGCTTTACCAGATGACAATAAAGATAATGCAGAACCCACCTCTGCTAGAGTAATTTCTTTTTCAAGCTCTTCCCTGGTGGTATCATCTAGAAGCTTCATAGCCTCAGAATTAGTAAGAAAATTCTCAAGATAATCTGCTATATAATTTTCGGTGGCTGGTGCTTCCTCCGAGTAGAGGCTCTGATAATACATTTGGAATTGATGACTGATGTCTGTCGCATGAGTAAATGTCTGCCCATTATCTACTATTGAGGAAATGCTATTCCTAACATTTTTCTGGCGCGTACGAAGTGCCAGCTGCCTACCAACATTCTCTCCACTTTCATAAACTTGTTTCCTGTGTGCTTGATATGTTTGGGCGGCTTTCTGACTGAGCTTAGTGTTGAGTTCAGATTTCAACACTGCTACCTGAAACATCAAGTGCCTGGCTTCTTGTTTTTGTGTAATTCTAACGGTATGTTCTTCCTCAGCTTTAGCCAAGGCAGATATTTTCAAATCGTATTCTTTTCTTAAGATTCTTCCGGCTTTATTTTGGAAACTAATGGTTTCCCCCCTTAGTGCAGATTAGTAGGCATCCCATACAATATTTCTTGATGCACTAAAGCGATTCATATTGAAAAATTCCTCTGTCCAGGCTCTAATATGATTAATGTACTCATTGTTAGATAGCAGCTTTCTATCAAAAGAGCAAGAGCATTGTTGAGTGAGATTGGCATCGTAGGTGGTTGACAATACTAACGGATTATGATCCGAGATTATTTTAGGTGGCTTATTTATGAATGAATAGGATGCTAGATCCCTAGAGGTAAACATGTAATCGATCCGGACGTGTTTTTGATGAGGGTGGGAAAAATAAGTATAGCCTGGGTCATTGGGATTGTTTTGTAACCATATATCAATTAAACCCAAGCTACATACCAAGATTTTAACAGCGCGGTACACCCTTGGTTTCCGACCAACATATTTCTGCTTCGGCGCTAGCGCCGTAAATGATGGCAAAAGTGAGATGTTGAAATCACCACAGAGGATTAGCGGACCTTGCCACGTAGCTAATTCCGTTTCCAAAACTTTGAATACTGCAGGGTCATCATAGTTTGATCCATAAACAGAGCAGATGATAATTCCGCTGGCCAATTTAACAATTGCCCACCTTCCATGTGTGTCAGACAGAAAGCGTAACCCCAGGCCAAAACAGGATTTTGCAAAAATTGCTACACCCCTGGTATTCGAGGATTGGGATGATGTTATCAGCAAATTATACCCCTTGAGGCTCAATAAAGCTCTTTTACTCCAGGGAACATGCGTCTCCTGAATGCACAATATATCTACAGGATTTAATTTCATTAATTCGCCCAATCGAAGACGTTTGTCTCTGGATAGGAGCCCCCCTACGTTCCAAGATTGAACACTAAGTCTACCCATTGTTTATGTAAAAAGATTGCAAAGTGACCTTAATCAAATAATATTCCTTGTCTTACTTTACCTCCTTTCCCATTGTTTCCAAAGTTAACATTGCCCTTGCTAATAGACCTGGTTCATTTTTAATTTTTTCTTCCACTCCCCCACACCCCCCCTTCCCTCCACCCCAAGAATCCCTCCCCTGAACCCTCCCCCATTACCCCTCTCCCCCTTACGTAGGCATTCAGACTCAACCAGAGTCTGGGTGATGTAGTTGCTGCACTTCTACTGAGCTACCGCTCCCCAACAAGAAAAGACTAATAAAGAAATAAGTACAAAAATATAAACCATGACCGAAGAGGCCCCTATATCTTACATAACATCCAAATAAATGTTAGCTCCTACCTAACAATTATTACGAGATATCCACATGTACATTACATAATGCAAACTGACCATGCTTAAATGCTGTTCTTTCCTAAACATGTACGGGTTATTACTAGCAATACCTATAATTGATCTAAGATAGTTCATCAAGATAGGCTTTTGCTTTCATTTCAGACTGGAAAAACTTTGTCTGACCACCATATACAATTTTGAGTTTAGCCGGATTGTTCAGGAATGCCAAGGCTCCCTTATCTTGAAATGGTTTCATCAATAGACGCAGCCGCCACCGTCTTTCCACGGTTGCGTGACAGAGATCGGGCCTTGAAAAAAATGAAAAGTCATTGAATGACCGTTTGCGATCAGGTCTTGCTTTCTCCGCCACCATCTGCCGTAACAAAAAATGTCCAAAATATACTAGGATAGCACGGGATACACCCCTGGTTTAGGTGGCAGGTTGAACGGGACTCGGTGGGCTCGTTGTATTTCCGTATCCCAATTCCAGTTTTGCAATTCAGGCATAGATTCACTGAGTAATTTGATAATAAAGGCCTGCATGTTCTCCCCCTCCATCTTCTCTGGAACTCCTAAAATACGTAAGTGATTACGCCGCTGCCTATTTTCGAAGTCCTCAAGCTTCCACTTGATATCCATAAGCTCCGCCTCCTGATGCTTAATTTTCTCGGAGTTCTCAGAGGAATCTTTTTCAGCCGACATTACCCTTACTTCCATCTCCGTGACTCTTTCACCTATGTGACTGCAGGTTTTAGAAAGCTTCTTAACAACCCCTTGCATTTTGCGCAAAGCTGCACGAGATCTTTTGCTGTCCAGAGCTGTCTCTTCTCTATGTGCTGCTATAGCCTGTAAGATAGTCTCGACCGCCGTAGGGGGCATCTCCGAGATACCGGAGCTGGCACCATGGCTGACACCAGGGCGGTCCTTGGCCAGACCACATTGCATGACTCTAGATCCTGCTTTAGTCTTAGCTTTAACAGTGTTGGCATTCTGTCTTCCTTCCCCATAACTATCTTCTGAAGAATTAGGAAGAGGTTCCGACTCCTCATCCTCCTCCGTAGACTCATAGCTCTCCGACCATTCCCCCACAACATTGGCTCCGACCTCACCGGTCTCGTCGGAGAAGGAATAAAACTCGCTAAGGTCTTTTTCACCCTCCGGCAGCAGGGCGGTTTGTAGCAGGCTTATATTAGGCATTAGCACATTGACACCTTTGTTCACTGCAGTCAGTTCCGAGGGAATGCTAGGATGCATATGTGGGGGTATAGTCAACTGTTCTTCAGAAGCAACAGGGTGTGAAGTAACTGGTGTAGCCGGTGTAGCTGGTGTAGCTGACAAGCTTGCGGTTATGGTCTGATTTGTGACTGATGCATCATCCACAGCCAAGTTGTCTAGCTCACTTTGTACCCCAAATATGTTTCCACCAGGGCCTGTAAACGACATGGTGCGCCCCTCCGCGCCTCGGACCTCGCCAGCTTCCAGCCCGCTCACTCCATCAGTTTCGGCCAACTCACTGGATTGTAAAGGCTCAGAAGTCTCTGTGATAATCAAGTTATTTACCATAGCCATAGTTGTAGGCTGGGGTTTGGCGGCAGCACTAGGGGAGCCGGATGATTCATTAATTAAATTCAGAATGCTATTTGTTTGAGGCAAGGAGAGAACTGGGGAGCCCTCGTCCAGTATATTGTTCTGAACATCATCTGGAGGTATAGCTTATAATAACTCAGCCTGAGGACTAGCCTGAGCGAATTGTTTCCTTAAAAATAAATCAAGTACTGTTCACCCCCTGTAGTACTTAGCTTCCTTTGTGAGGCGAGGACCTCCTGTCTTGGAGTATTGTTCGTGGGTACAGCTGTTTGTTGCTTCTTCGTCTTAGCTTTCACCATTCCAATGAGTCCTCTCGTTGTTGCCTTTCCGCCTCTTTGCATAGAACTCTAGCTGCCTTCGCAACCCGCGCGCTGGCCGCGGCGGCTGAAGCAGCAGAAGTACCCTTCGGCGGCATGACTGGTGATTTCCGAGATTTCCGCGAATATCTCTGCACACGCGGCTGAAAAAGAAAAGTGAAGCTGCCACACACTATGAATCCGGTCTGTAGCAGCGGCTGTATCGGCTGCAATATCTACCATAGCTCGGCTACTGAAGCAGGCAGGAGTCTGTCCGGAGCGTTACTGTGAGGCGGAGCCACGGATTTCCGCATATGCCCAGGTAAGTTCAAATGTTTTTCGCGGCTTTCCCTGTAGTTTCTGAGCTGGGACAGCCCCTGTACCATAACGCCACGTATTTTCGGAGCAAAAAATGGGTAGAGACGTAGAATACGGGTTCATAATGCACAATTTACATGATTCTCAGCCATCATCATTCAGAAACTGGTGGGCAGTCATTACAGGCTCCATCCGATCGAGCGTTGAGCGGTGAAAGCATGGGTCATCTCCGGTCTGGTCACGGCGAAGCTGAGCTTAGTGAAGTGCTGCAGTACGGTCTAACGCTAGACTGCCATCTTGCCCCTTAATTAGAAGTTCTATTGATCTTTAACCAATCAATATCCCTTGCTGGAACTTTCCTTTTAGAAAATGAATCATCTCCTCATACTTCTTTATCACCAGAGGTGAAGTAGCACGAGCACACCATCTTTTGGCGGCTCAGTAAGTGGCCACTGCACAGCTATCTTACATTTAGCCCATAGATCACTCAGTACCACAATATCAAAGAAAGTATTCAAGTTTGCCCACAAAAACTTTGCAATTTTTTCAAATCTGTCAACTCGTGTATAACACTGAGTGGGATTTTCCCTTAATTTTGGAAAGTTGCTCATGAATGTTGCAAGATAATTTCTACTCCATAGTACAACCACTTGGTATCTCCCTCATAGGGATAGTTAAAGCCTCATCTTCATCTGGGGTACTGGTGGTGGCTTTTCATTGATATGATATGATATGACCAAACTGTAAAAAAACACAAACAAATGTACTTTGGCATCTAGGCCCTGGGTAGTTTGCTATACTGCTCAGTAAGAAGCTGGTGTGAGATGATCTCAGTGATACTCTAACTCCCTACAGAGTAAACACCCAGGTATATAAGGCAGTCCTGAGAGGAGAGTGCAGCTTCAGACACGTAAGGTGCAGTTGCGCTGCTCCTGCGATCCAGGAGTGGTCGAGGGGGGTGGGGGGTGAAGGAAGGGAAGGGGATTTAATAATGATATTTAAAAAAGATCACTTTCCTTCGGCCTGCTGGCTGGCCGCCACCTCTCTACCATCCTCTCCGTCCTCTTCCTGGCTTCTGTTGGAACAGGAAGCACCCAGGCTCCCCTAAGCGAATCACAATGCTGCAATGCAGCGTTGTGATTGGTCTGAGCACTGTGGTTCAGCACTCAGATGGCTAATGGGAGCCTGGGCATGTTCTCCACCCAGGCTGTAATGCAGGCTGTAATGCTGCCTGGGTGGAAAACATGCTATGTGTGCATGAATGTTGGCCATCCACAGTGGGCCTGCAAAACATTCATGCAAACTTAGGAGGGTGCCACCACTCCTCCCCCTGCTGCACAGCCTAGTCCCGCCCCACAAAACAGCCTCAGCACAGAAAAAATAAATGATAATAACATTGTGATTTTATCATTTTATTTTTCCTTTTTTGCCATGCTGAAAGGCAGTGGGGTAATGTTCCTCTACTTTAGCGGGGGAGCCACCCCTGGTAAGGTGATGGGGAAGAGCATTCTAAAGCCTTGCCGCTGCGACTGATAAAGCTTTGCCTCCCCATCTCTTCTTCTGATCTCTCAGATCCATCACCCAGTTATTATGTGCTGACTGGAGATTCCTTGTAGGAACATAGCACTGGAACATGGCTTTAATTCCAACTAGACCATGTAGAGGCCTTATGTATAATGCAGAGTGCCTTGAACATAATGTGCTTCCTTACCAGAAGCCAGTGCAGATCGAATGGTCTTTTAGACACCGACTGCCACTTAAGAATGCCCAAGGTAAACCTTGCCCTTGTGTTCTGCACAAGTTGCAATTTTGCTTGGGTCGTTTTGTTGGTCTCAAGGTAGAGCACATTGCAGTAGTCTATCCTTGAAGAGACCAGTGCAAGAGCTACATGTTTACATGCTGGGAGGGCCATGAACGGGAAGATTTTCCTCAACATTCTAATAATCCAAAAGCAAGTTGTCAATGTATGATTGACTTGCCGGACCCATGACAACTCACTATCCAGAATGTCAACTAGAGTCTTTGCTGTGTCTATTGGAGTAGGTAAAGTACCCAACATAACTGGACACCAGTTGCTGTTACAGATAGTGGGTTGACCTCTAAAGAACAGCACCTCTGTCTTGCCTCTGTTTAGCTTCAAATAGTTCTTGCCCATCCATACAGCCACTGCCTTCACACAGTGAGTGATGTTGGCTGTGATGTCCTTGATGTCTGTAGAAATAGACACAAGTATCTGAGTGTCATCAGTGTATGCCACAGCCTTCAGCTCAAAGGAGTGTATGAGTTTGCCAAGAGGGGGAGACATAGACATTAAATATTGTTGAGCTCATGGATGAACCCTGTGGCGCACCACATAGCCCAGAAATAGGGTATGATTGAAACTGATTAATAGTCACCCTCTGAGATCTGTCCATAAGAAAAGTGGTCATCAGTTTCAGAGCTCTATCTTTAATTCCCAGTTCCTTCAAGCGATCGGTCAGCAAAGGGGAAACGGTGTCAAAGGCCACAGAAAGATCCAAAAGGATCAAAGCCACGGCCGGCCTTGAGTCATCTAATTCTCTAAAGCTATATGTAGCTAGTGGTGGCTCCCATAAATAAAAAATGGTGGGGCACGAAGGCGTGTTACTCACTATAAATTCGAAAGCACAACCTCTGTGGCACTTTTCATAGCTTTCCACAAGCAGGAAGGAAAAGGAAGGACTTCTCTCCTCCTTGTGGAATGCATCTCCAACCAATCCTGGAGCTGCTCTTATGCTGTGATAGCAGCTCAAGATTGATGGGAGCAGGCTCACAAAGCACTCATTTTGAGGCTGGGGGCCTGTGGCAGCAATCCCCAGGATGTTTCACAACCTTTGGAATGCTTTAGTGCGCATGTCAGGCTGGCAGTTAAAAGACAGTTGGCCAATCTGTCATGTGCACTGTAGACCAGTGTCACCATCCTGCATTTGCAGGATTCAACCCTACCACCACCCTCCCACTGTGAGCCGGAGCAGTGGCAAATAAATAAAATGGCATTGACATGCCATTTTATTTATATATGTTTGCCTGCTGCACTCACAGCAGGCGGGCAATGCTCCTCCGCTCCTTGGGAGGAGCTACCTCTGTCCATAGCAGATACCAATGCTGTTTATGTTCCATGATTACTTCAGAAACCATACTCTGATACATTCAGCAGACTCTGTCCCCTCAAATACCTCATCAGGTGATGATTAAGATGTTTCTCCAGGATCTTCTCTAGGACTGGAAGTAAAGAGATAGGATGACAGTTCTTGAGGTCATTGGGCTCAAGATTGGGCTTCTTGAGGAATGGTCTTATTAAAGCATGCTACCATAGACGTGGATGGCACCCTAACATAATAGCTTTGTTCATGATCGAAGTTAGAGTATAGGATGCCATACCAGATAACAATTGCAGAATTTTTGGACAGACTAGATTAGAGAGGGGATCCTGATTTAGTATTGAGGATATATGACTCAATCAGTTCTGTTGTCAGAGGAGGGAAACCAGTAAACATCAGCCCGTGATTTTCCTTATCCTCTAGGGATACTGACTGACTAAGCTGCTACTCCTTGCTAAGAAGCAGGGGATCCTCAACTTCTGGGTTAAGGGCATCAGGCTCATTATAGATGTTTGACATTTTTTGCTGAAAGAAATCTGCTAGCTTGTCGCATGTTTATTGTGAACCATCTATTTCTGAAAAGTCTAGATGTGCAAAAAGCTGATCAATGATTTTAAGGAGCTCTTTTGGGAAATTGGTCGACCCAACTTTTTTATTACAGTACACCAATTTTTCTTCTCTATTGGCAAATTTGTAATCTTTAAAAACTGTCTTATAGAAAGACCTCTCCTGCTCCCCATAAGTTTTCCTCCAGGCGTGTTTATGATGGCGACAAGCCTGTCTGAGGAGCCTTAGTCACTCTGTAGCCAAGAGGCAGTCTGCAATTTTCTCCTAAATTTTGTTTCCCGCATGGGAGCTACCATGTCAGCTGCCGAAGACAGCCAGGCTGAAAGGTCTTCTGCCCTTCTATCTGTATCCTCACGGATGGCAGATTGTCCTTCTTCTAGAAAGGTGGAGGAGTAAGGGAAAACGACACTGTCCTGTGATCTGACCAAGTGAGTGGATGCACCATCTTGTACTGACGGGAGTATCATTGAAAAAAAATCCCATCTAGGTTATATTCTGCAACAAGGGTGGGGTCCATGACCAGCTGTAGAAGCCAAGACAGGCCAAAGTCTCCTTAAGTATAATTGAGTCTCTATAGTTGGTGTCCTCCAGATGGAAGGTAAAGTCACTCATCACGGTGATACAATTTTTCACTAGGTAGATGGCCTATAATCTAGCATTCTCGCAAAAGAGATGGTGGCTGTTATTTCTATACTAAAGTATAGTGCCTCACAGAGGCTAATACACTGTATCTTCTCCAACTGCCATTATTACTCTAACTTGTTTACAATGGCAAGCCCTCCTCCAAGTCTGCCTACCCTGTCTACTCTCCAAGATTGCATACCCAGGCAGGATAGCATCTACTAGGTCTGGGCCAGAGGCTTCATTGGCCCAGGACTCCTTATTAAACACCCAGTCCAGGTCAGATCTGACCTTCTAGGTCCAGGGGTCTGGGCGTCGGGCTCAGTCCCAACGAGGACGAGCGCAGACCGGCTTGCTTTGGCATGCCAGTGGCGCACTAGCAGCACGTCTGCGCACTCCTGGCTGTTATATACTCATCTCCCCTATAGAGAATGACTAGACCACTGCTATGCTAATTGTCCCCCAATCCTTAACTAGGAAGTCAGCAACAATCATTCTCCCCCCGCATCTATCACTTCAGTAGCATCTGATTGTTTCTTTTTCTTTCCCTGTTTCTTTGCCCATTTGCTCTCTAACCTGTCAACATCTCTACACTTGAGCATGCACTATACCAATTCTGCAATGTGTAATCTCTTTCCAGAAGACCATATTGTCTCAATAGCTTCATCATCTAACTGTACCCTGAAACTCTTCTGTAAAGGAATACTCATAGAGAGATCCACCTCGAATTTTCCTGTCAACTCAATTAATCTCTCATGTGTGGCAGCTGCTCGCCTTGTGATTTCTTTACTTAGATATGTTAATTTCTTCTCCTGATTTTGATTAAAAGTTGAAATGTCTAGACATCCTCTAATCATTTCTTCCATTTCCTCCTTGAATAAGGCACACCTAAAGGTCTTACCCGTTCCTATCTAGTCTCTCTGTTTCTCCAATCCTTTTATGTTCATCGTGGTAAAATCCCATCATCAAATTGTCCTGTTTCTTCCTTGCAATAGGTGCCATAAAGACAATCCTTCTCCCTTCTCTTAATGATTGAACATTTTGTGGGGGGTCCATGCAATAATCTGCGAGTTTTGCTACATCGGAATAAACCCTGTAGTTTTACTCCTCCAACAGCACCTGAAACAGTAGGGTTCGGAACAATAAATATTGGTACAGATGAAAGAGGCACTGCCAATGCATGAGCTGATACAATCTGTGACACTGGTTCAGTAACAGTCACAATAGAAGCAGAAACAACTGGCGCTATCAGGGTAGGGGCTGCTTCAACTGGTGCAGTTGCAATCAAAACAACAGGGGCTGTAGCAACTGTAACATTAGTGGTTGCAACACCCTCTGTACTTGTTGTGGAAACTACACATGACAGTGAACATGAGGATAACAAAGCATCTAAAATGTAAAATGTCATCCCCTGAATCACTATCAGTGTCCGTTTTTCATGGAGTCTCCTCATCATCATTTCCTCGCTTTAAGTTCTTTTTAGTCTCTTCTATTGCAATTGCTGGTTACATTTTCGCTCCCTCAACTATGCATTTTTCCTTCTCTGATGTCCTTCATCCCATTGGGCATCTGCATAACTTCACACTTCTTTCTTTGCTCTATTCTGCTACCTTTCTTTCTCTTTGGTATGTGCTGCTTACTTCCAAGCATGTACTGTCTCATACTGTGCAGGTCTAGGAGGTGGCTTCATTTCATATAATGTTTCCCTTAAATGTTCAATAATCTTTAAATTAAAATACCTTATTGTGGAAATCTGAATGATCCTTCATTTTCAGTGATCATGTACCACTGACAAATCCACACATATGTATGAAGTCCTACATGTATCACCATATAATGACCTGGCGTACTTTCTGGTTGCGACTGTTCACCCTGCCGAACTGGTACTTGTACATCTTCTCTCAAATCTTTAAGAGCTTTAAACTTTTGATGGCAAAGATTAAAAAATAATTACACAGTGATCAAGTTCACAAAATATCAATGTTTTTATTCAGTTTACATTTCCGTATAAATCAAACCCTTCCTCCAATTCTGACACAATTTTATTTTTATAAACGTTTTCTAGCTTAATCCTTGATAACTTGTAAACCAATCCCAGGGGGGCATTTCACACCAACTGACAAATCCCAGCGCAGCACACTTTGACCTAATTCTTCACCCCTTGCAAAAGTTCACCCCTGTTTACAAATTTCTGATACACAAAATTCTACAACTCTAGGTAAGCACATTAAACAAATAACTTTTGTCTGTTCCACTAAAAAGTTTAAAGTGGTTAATTCACACAAGAAACCAATCGGAATTAAAATAGTAGTGGCAGATTTTTGCAACACAACCAGCGACAGTTCATTAAACAAGAGTGGCTTAGTTTGAGATCAGAGTGTTCTAGTATGTAGTATGAAAGGAAATTGTTATGAAGGAAGAGAGGCAGATCAGAGGATTAAAGTTTGGGTATGTCACCTAGTGTGAAATCGCTGATTGGAAATGGGCCATTATAGAGTAGGTTGTATTCATTATATCTGTGGTGATGTTTAGAGTTAAGTGACATTACGGTGGGGCGATCTTTTGTAGGTAAGCGATGTCCATTGTTTATGGATGGAGATACGTTTGCAGTATTTCCATTCTGACAGGATGAGTTTGGTAGTTGTACTAATCGGTAGATACATACTTCCACAAATGATTAAATATTCAAATGTATTCTCAGAGAAACGTTGGTGTTCCCTCTTCAGCTGGCAACCAACTACTGTAAAGAACACTCATAAAGAACTCAGCTATGTCATAGGACATAGCAACAATAGAATCTACACAAGATAACATATTTAAAGTGCCAGGCATGTACTTTACCTGGAATACAACATATCCTCTTCTCTTTATACATTTCACAATGATAAATAGACATAGTAAAAGTAAATGGTTAGGAATTGAACTGAAAAGATACTTAGTAAAATAATACAAATAAACCATTACACAGAACAAAATTCAGAAATCCCAACATACATAGTCTTGTAAATATCTGGGAGGACATCTAACTTTTTGAAGTGAAACTCTATTGGTTGAGCTATCACAATTAGAATTTGTCAGCAGTGTGGTATTATCATTGGTGCCATCCACACCACCTGATGGTAAATTCACAAATGGTCTTGAACAAACTTCATTATCATTCATAAGAAGAAAAGGAATAAGTGGGTCATTACCACACTTAAGCTCATGGCCCTTATACCTCTTATAAAGAGCCACCCTTCTTAAATTTCAATTCTCTCCATTGTGTAATGTTACAAATCTATTGTGAACTGATTTGACTCTGAAAGGACCACGAAATTTAGTAAACCCAGTACCAATATGACCCGGTTTAACCTTTTTTTTTTCAGTTTAGTAAAGTTTTATTTTGTTTAAGAAAAAAAGTACAGCGTAATATAACAGCATGACAAAAATCAGAACCAATATGAGAGAACAATGAGAGATAGATGGAGAGGAAAAATGGTTCAGATAAAATATGAAAAGGAAGAAAATGGAAGAAAGAGAGAAAGAGAAGAAAAGAAAAGAAAAAAGAGGGGGAGAGAGAAAGAGGGAGGGAGGGTTAGGGAGGGGGATAAGAGGATAAGAAGGTAGAGAAAGGCAGCCAGGTACGGTCAGACTTAATTTTTTAAAGTGACAGAAGAAGAAGAAGCAATTGCAATTCTGTGCTCATCACATATGAAATTCCACCATGTATGCACAGACAATTTAGTATTATCCTTCCAACAAGACAAAATTACTTTGAAAGCAGTTGCAATGAAAAGATCAAATAATTTAGCATTATATGAATGTAAGTCTAAAACATCAGATAGGGAACCTAAAAAAACGTGCAGCGATGAGAATGGTTCAGAAAAATGAAAAATACGCATGCAATAATCCCAAACTGAGCTCCAAAAAGTAAGAACAGAGGGTCAATCAAACAAGAGGTGTTTGAGTGTGCCAGGGTGAGAGGAACAGGACCAACAAAGGGGGGAGGATGAAGGGGAGAATTTTGTTATGCTTACAGGGGTAATAAGAGCTCTATGGTATAGAAAAAAAAGTGATTGAGTAATTCGAGCTGAAATCGAAGTCTTAAACAATTTACACCATAAGCGATCCCAAACATCAACAGATAACGAGAAAGATAAATCAGTTTCCCAAACAGTTTCAGTAATGGTTTTAGGTCTAAGACCAACATTATCTAATAACAGTTTATAAATTAGAGCAGCTTTGGGGATTTGTAGAGTAAACAAAGGATATAGAGGAGTGGAAGGAGTAAGGGAAGGAAGGAGATCAAAAGTAGGAAGGGTAGATAAATGAGATAAAATGGCAGAAGTAATAATGTCATATTCTTTGCGAAAATGTACAGGTAAATCAAACATGGTTTGCATTACAGAAAATGAAATAATGGAGGAATCAGAGAAAAATTGGTATACAAACATAATATCCTTTTCTTTCCAATACTTGAAATAAAAAGATTTACCCTTATACTTAAGATATTTGTTATACCATACACTAGAGGAAAGAAAACATTGTAAGGGGGATGAATCTTTCGAGAATACAGTGTGCAGTAGAGTATGTGAGTATTTCAGTACAGGGTGAGTAGTCATGAATGAACAATTTGACATAAAAAGAGATTGTTGGAAAGTAAAATCTTTTAACAAGGACCGTTCGACTGCAATCCATCTGGGCAGAGGGGTATCATTGAAATTGAAAGCCAATGAGAAAGCTTGTTTTATTAAAAAGGCAGAGTGGTATGACTGAGAGTCAGGAAAGCGAACCCCACCTTCAGATTTCGGGCGTATAAGTTTATGTAAAGCAATACGAGGTCTTTTATTATTCCACAGAAATTTGGAGCAGATGGAGTTCAGCCGGTTGAAATATAATTTAGGGATTTTCACAGGGAGCATGGAGACAGTGTACAAAATATGTGGGGAAATCATCATTTTAATGGTGTCTAAACGACCCCACCATGAAAGAAAAAGGGGAGACCATGATTGAAGAAGTGATTGAATTTTTTGAGTAAGAGAGGTAAAGGTCAGTTTAAGTGTTTCACCTAAGGTAGAGGAGAACCAAATACCCAAGTATTTGATCTTGGAGGGACACCAGGCAAAATCAGTTGATGCAAACATATATTGGTAACAGGATGAGTTTAAGGGTAGGACCTCCGTTTTAGAGAGATTAAGCTTATAGCCAGAAACAGAGGAGTATAAGCGGACTTCTTCTAAAAATGGAGGAAGGGAAGAAACAGGATTAGCCATGTAAACCAGGACATCATCGGCATAGGCCGAAATTTTTGTCTCAATCGATGACAATTTGAACCCATTAATTAGGGGGTTAGAGCGGATTTTAATGAGGAAGGGTTCAAGGCAAAGAATAAAAAGTAAAGGGGAAAGGGGGCAGCCTTGTCTCGTTCCTCTGGATAAGGGGAAAGATTTTGAGAATTGATTATTAACAAAAACACTTGCACGAGGAGCAGAATAGAGTAGTTTAACTAAAGAAATGAAAGAGGGACCAAACCCAAACCATTGTAATGATTTAAACATGAAATTCCAATTAATACGGTCAAACGCTTTCTCAGCGTCCAGGGATAAGGCAGCTAGGGGGGCTTTAAATTGTTTACTGTGTGAAATAATATTGGCAAAAACACGGGCATTGTCAGCAGCAAGTCTACCTTTCACAAAACCAACTTGATCAGTGCTGATTAGCAGAGGGATAAGGGATTCAAGGCGGGCAGCTAAAATTTTGGCAAAAATTTTACAATCGTAATTAATGAGGGAGATGGGACGAAAGTTTTTACAAAGGGAATGGTCTTTGTCAGGCTTGGGGATTATGATTATTAGGGCATCCAAAAAGGATCCAGAGGCTTTGGCATTGGTAATAAAGGAGTTGAAAAGTTGTAAAAGATGAGGAACAAAAATAGAGTGCATGGTGGAGTAAAATTCAATTGGGAGACCATCTGGGCCAGGGGCTTTCGATTTCTTTAGGGAAGTAATTGCCTTGAGAATTTCCTGAGGAGTAATTACAGTTTCTAGTTGAAGGAATTCAGTAGGGAGAGATGGGGGAGGGGGTAGGTCTTTGAAAAAACGGGAGAGGTCATCATCAACAGGATGCGTATCATCAGTATACAGGAGTTTATAGTAGTTATGGAATACTTGTGCAATATCCTCATCAGAAGAAACCAGTGTGTTGGTTACTTCGTTGAGAATGGGGCCAATTGATTTGCGTTCAGATTTAATTTTGAGATAATTTGCTAGCATTTTTCCGGCTTTATTCTGACCCCCATGAAATTTAGATTTAATCTTCAAAAGGGTGTTACAAGCTTCAACCGTGGCAATTTGATTGAGGTCAGATTTGGCTTTGATAAGTTGGAGGAGAGCGTCAGGATTCTTGGAAGAAAAGTAAGAGTGTTCTAGGGTCTTGATGTTGGAGAGTTGGGCGATATATTTAGCGCGGTTGAGTTTCTTTTTTTTAGATACATAAGAAATTGTGAAACCACGTAAGGCAGCTTTAAAGGCATCCCAATTATTCGAAACAGACGTGTCATTAGGTAAATTGAGGGAAAAGTATTCAGAGATGAAATCTTTAACTTTAGACATAAAAACAGAATCGGAGAGAAGGAAAGTGTTAAATTTCCATCGATTAAAAGAGGAGGAGGTTTGGGTTAGGTCAAAAGTGACATAAAGAGGTGCATGGTCCGACAAAAAAATAGAACCAATTTCGGACTTCTGAATCGCAGGGAGAAGGGATTTGCTGACTAGAATATAGTCAATTCTGGACCTGGTGTGGTGAACATTGGAGTAAAATGTATATTCGAGTGAGTTCGGATTGCATGTTTTCCACACATCGAAAAGGGGACGTGAGGCAATGGCTGATTGAAAGGATTTATGTGTCTTATCAGGCTGGAATTTGGAGGAAGATAGTCTATCTGAAAAGGGATCTAACCATTGGTTAAGGTCACCAGCTATGATAATGTTAGGGCAGTCAATGGAGGAGATGAGGATTTTGATGTCAGACCAAAATTTAGGATCTGGTCGGACAGGCCCATAAATATTTAGGAGCACCATCGTTTTGTTTTGTATAACCACTTTTGACATAACCCAGCGACCTTCATCATCCGATTGAGAAGAGAGAATTTGAACATCCAAACCTTTACGAAATAGTATAGCAACACCACCTTTTTTATCAACAGCAGGAGAAAATACAACTTGACCCACCCAAGCCCTCTTAAGTTTCAACGATTCAACATCTGTACAATGAGTCTCTTGGAGAAAAGCAATCTGAGCATTTAACTTGGATAAGTGGGACAGTACCTTTTGACGTTTAACAGGGTTTCCAAGACCACGAACATTCCACGTTACAAAATTACACATGATGGGAGGCAAGGTAGGAGGATAACATCTGGGTCCAATACACTGCGGGTGAACAACTACAAGGAGAGACAGTGGAGACAAACATGTTAGAAATGAGAATCAAATACAGAATATGAACAAAGGCAAGGAAAATCGGGTAAATATAGAGAAACAGTAGACGAATGAGCATTTCAAGCATAAGGAAAAGAGAAGGGGAGCAATGAAAAGTACGGGAGGTAACAATAAGAAAGGAAGATAGGTATACAAAAAAGAGCACGGAACATAAATGAACAAGGGGAAAACATGCATGGCCTGTGAAAAGAAGAAAAAGAGAAGAAAGAAAAAGAAGGAAAAAGATAACAAACAGATCAGGGCAAAGAAGCCAGATCTGAGAGAAAAGAGAATACCGAGACATTAGGAGCATGGAGACGCCGGCGAAGGCGCCAACCCCACAGAGCGAGGAAAACGCAGGAATATAGATAGGAGATAAACAAAAAGAAGAGAAGTCGTAGTAAAGAATTACAAGGAAGAGACCAGGACAAGGCCACAACAGTCGTCAAGACATAAGATAAGTAAATGCAGGAAATAGAAAATAATTATTTTCAGTCATTGGTGTCCATAGTGGAAGCAGAAGCAGAGACATTTTGGAGATACTCTCGAAGCTTCAGAGGATCATCAAATGTACGGGAACGACCATTGTGAGTTATTTTGCAGAGACAAGGATGTAGGATTCCATATTGAATGTTCAAGTCCCTCATACGTGGTCGCAGATTGAGGAACTCCTTGCGACGTGCATTCGTGGCGTTTGATAAGTCCTGGGCAATAAAGATGGTATGGCCCGACCAAATGAGGCGACGTTTTAGTCTTGCAGCTTTAAGAACAGTCATCAATTCGGTGAATTCAAGAAAAAGCAGGATAATACCTCTAGGTTTGGTCGGGTTGGACGTGGGACGGCCCAAACGGTGAGCACGCTGTATGTTTAGAGGAGTAGATTCTGGTTGGAGTTCCAAAAGTTCATAGAGGAATTTGCGGACAAAGGACACCATGTCGGCCCCCTCAAGGGACTCCGGAACACCATAAATACGCAGGTTATTCCTCCTGTTACGATTTTCAAGGTCCTCTGTGTGAAGTTTCAACTGCTGTATCTCCTTTTCAAGAATAGGAATTTTCGTAGATACATCCTGGACGTCACTGATGCGTTGTTCTAGTTGCAGAACCTTGTTCTCCATGACAACCCATCGATCTTCTATCTGCTTGAGCTTCTCGTTAGTTGCCAACATAAATGGTTGTAAGCCACGAACCTCTTCTAGAATGGAATCCAGCACAGGGTTCGGAGAGGTGCGAATTGGAGATGGAGGGTCATTCTTAAGGCGTTTCGGTTTGGTACCGGTGACAGACGATCTCGCATGACCCGCGTCCTGAGACATGATGCCAGCAGAGGGGCAAACTAGGAGGACCGCAGGGATGGAAGCCACACCGCAATAGCCAAAAAGTTGAGACCCTATATGTAGAGCTAGAAGAGGCGCTGGAAGGAAGAGGTCATATAAGAGGTAATAAGGAGCAATGGAGAAGCAATACCTCAAACTCACAGGACATGCGTCGAAATGGAGCGAAAATCAATTCAATATGCAGTCAAAAAACCATCCAGGAATATGGCAGTATAGAAACAGCAAAGCGTCCATATTAAATGAGACCCAAGGGGATCAATTGATATTCCACAGAGGATTGTAAGCAGATGAGAGGAAGGTGTTGAACATTGCGCAGGAAACACCACAAAATGGCCGCCGCTATGCAGTATTAATATAATTAGAAGCTATGAAGAGAGCTGTGGCGCCAAAAGTCATGGAGGTAGAGTAGGAGCATAATGGGTGTTCCCTACAACATACCTTATCAGAATATGTCCATTGGTTGCAGCAGGAGGACAACGGGCTGTTGAGGCGGCAAAGATGAAAGGAAAACGGAACGCGAGCTCGGCGGCACAAGATGGCGGCCGCTCGCGTCCCGCAGCAGCCGAGGAATATTCAGCGGTAAAACTTGTCGAGAATGGCAATTAGGAGAGCCGCTGCATTGCGCAACACACGGGGACCATGTTCCACCGTGCAGGGATGCGATTTGCTGGTCTCCGCATGCGAGGAAAGTATCGGGAAAACAGCTGCAATTCCCGCGTCGTCACGGAGCTCACGGAGGCAGCGCCATTACTCGCCGGCGCGTAAGCCACGCCCCCCGACCCGGTTTAACCTTAACCAGATCATTTGGTTTTATATTACCTTTAATTAATTAAACATTCTTGGTAATTGAATTATTACCACTAAGATGTGCCAAGCCTACACAATCCTTCATCCAAGCAGGAATGAGTTTTGTACCTGCAGGACGCCCTCTCATGACGGTAAAAGGTATTTTCCCTGAAACAGGGTTTTCAGTGGTACGGTACGCCCAAATGAAATCAATTACCATACTCTTAACATTACTGCCATTTGAATAGCACCCTTCACCATGCGATTCGCTCTCTCAACAAAACCATTTCCTTGTAGATTATGTAATGATGTTCTACTATGTATAATCCCACACAAATTTAAACATTTCACCATTTCATCTGAAGTTAATTGCATGCCATTGTCAGTGATAAGTTTTACTGGAAAACCCTCCTCCCTGAAAATCTCTGATAAAATGTTAATGGTATTTCTGGTGGTGATTTATTTGGTAAACTTCATAATTAACCATTTAGATGTGACAACTATCATAAATAGACCAAATCTCAAATCCAAGCTTAGACCAATTGAATGGACCTATAAAATCCTAACACACTGTGTGCCATGGTAAGTCTGGATCCTCAATTTGCCCAAACTCTAATTAGTTGCCTATGTTCAATCTTTTTTCACTCTCCATACACTCAACACATCTCTCAACCCTCTCAGAGATAAGCTCATCCATAGCAAGCCACCAAAAATATTCTCCTATTCTTTTCTTAGTAATAGTTTGGCCTAGATATGAGCTAACTTACAATGTAAACCTAAGATCTTGTGGTGGAATGAATGTATCCTCTTTCATTATGATATTTCTATCCTTATCAAATATGCATAACTCCTCTAAATTTTTAACATAAGGTCTTACTGCAACAGGTAAGGTGCTTTCACGTCTGTTACCCTTGGCATTCAAATCTTTCACTCTACATAACACCTCATCTTTAGCCATACCCTGATTCCATTGACATTTGCTGATAGCACCTCCACTAAATTCTACCAACTCATCAACTGTAGCTACAGCGCCTTCACATTGGAAAGACTCCACATTGAATTTATCAACTTCTTGCCAAGGTAAAGGAAGTCTGGACAATCCATCCACTTGACACTTTTTCCAACCAGCAATATAGTCAATTTTATACAAGTATTCCTGTAGACGAGCTGCTAATCTAGCTAATCTTGCTGATCCTTTTCCTGCCCCACCTGGAGATAAGATTTTAATAAGAGGTTTGTGATCTGTTAGTAAATTTAATTGAAAACCCCATATATACATACAAAAGTATTCACAACCCCAAGCCGCTGCCAATGCCTCTTTCCGGTTCAGAACAAGTAAGAGATCTTGAAACAAATGCCACAGTCTTTATACCTAAAAAATGTTATTGAGCTAGAACAGCACCGATTCCCACCGCATTGGCATCTACTGTCAAAATAGATTTTAATTTAGTGTCAAAAGGGGTCAAAATCTTTGCCATACAAATTTCATTCTTGATATTAATAAACGCTCCGTCTTGCTCTTCACCCCACACACATTTGCAACCCTTCCTAAGAAGCATTCAGATTTTTTATGATTTATCTGCAAAATGATGTACGAATTTGGCATAGTACTCTATAAGACCAAGAAAAGATCTTAATTGGTCCTTATCACTGGGTGCAGGCACTTTCGTTATTGCTTCTAAAAGATCCCTCTTTGGCCTAACACCTTCAGCAGATAAGGTATATCCTAAATATTCCACCTCTTTAACGGCAAGTTAGCATTTTTCTTTTTTCAAACTTAAACCAGCACTGTCCATTGTATTCAAACCCTCTTTCAAAACCCTATCATGATGTTCTTTAGTATCACCAAACAGTAGTACATTGTCTTGAAAATATACCACATTTTTTATGCCCTTCAAAACCGAACCCATCATCCTCTGGAAAACCCCAGCAGCAGATGCCAGACCAAATGGCATCCTAGTGAATTGGAAGATACCTTCCGTAGTAATGAATGCGGTAAGAGGTTTGGAATCTGCATGCAATTTAATCTGGTGGTACACACTGCGTAGATCTAATTTAGAAAAAAATCTCCCACCCTTTAAAGATAATATCAATTCCTTGATATTTGGCAGGGGAAAATTGTCAACAACAATATTCTGTCTCAAAGTGTGCAAATCAACACAGAATCTGTAACTGCTGTGAGGTTTAGCCGTAATAACTACTGGTGAAATCTAACTAGATGTTTCAATCTGTTCAATAATTATTTGTTCCACCATTTCACACAACATATATTTGACTTCTTGTCTGGCAATAAAGGGAACTCTACATACTTTATGCTGCATAGGAGTAGCATTCGGTTTGAGCATAATTTTATGAACATAATCCTTAAGTTCACCAATTTCCTTAGAGAACAAGTTATTCATTCCATCTACTATTGACTCAGTTGTAATTCCATCAACTACCATCACTTGATGCGTAGCTCTTGGATTTATAATTATATGGAGATCATATTGATGTGCCCATCCCAAAATTGGTGGTCTACTATGAGCTACATATACTTTCCCTTTCACGCTTCTGTCCTGAAATTTAATATCTGTGAACATATATCCTATGATGTCAATCTTCCCCCCTTGATATCAGCTCGGATTGATATCCCCTGGAAGTAATTTAACATCTTTCCAATTTTGTTCACACAATGCCCTGGGGATGATAGTCCAATATGAACCTGAGTCCACCATTAATTCAATTTCTTTACCTTGTATTAAGAATAATGCTTTAGGTCTCATCCTTCTCCCTGGTGTCATTGTTGCTTCCTCATCATCTACGCACAATATTTTATTGGCACCTACAACATCACACACTGATGCAACATTTCCCCTAAATATTTTGTACTACAGCCACCTTATTCCTATTAACTGTTTTACACATTTTATAGAAATGACCTTTACGCCCACATTTCTTGCATTCTATATCTAAGGCATAACATCTTTTATAGTCTGCTGTGTGATATGTGCTTCCACACCTGGTGCACAATTTTTCTTGTGTTTTATTATGTTCATAAGAAGAAGTGCTATTGTGTTTTTTTGTACATGAACCTTTTTCACTCAACTCGTTACCCTTCTTAGAGTTAATAGCAGCCACCTCATCCTGTTACACACAAGATACACCTGTTGTACATGTACTCATACCCTCCTTCTTTTCCATTTCCTTCATACATGCATCTGATTCTTCCAACAGTTTAGCTATATCAATGGCATTTTGTAAGGTGGGGTTCTTTGCCGCCCACCACCTCTCCTGCATCTTTTTGTTACGGCATTGTACAATAAGTTGATCTCTAATCATTTAATCTCTTATCGCCCCAAAATTACATTTGATGGATAACTCACGTAAACGTGTAACAAACTGATCAATGGTTTCATCATGACTTTGAGGTTGTGTGTAAAACTTGTGCCTACACATGACAATGTTAACCTCTTTAGAACACTGTTTCTAGAACCTAGACTTAGCTTCTAAATACATATTAGAAATTGCCCTTCCATCAGCATCTGTACCAACAGTTAAATATTTGAAAGCATGCTGGCCGTCTTTCCCTAATGTGCCTAACAACAGAGCCTTCTTCCTTGCAGCTCTAAAGTATTTACCATCTAACGCCTCAATATAATTCTCAAAAATGTCAATCCATTCATTCCACTCAATCGGGGGATCCCTAGTTTGCTGTAAGAAGAAAGGAGGTGGTATTACTGTTGGATTTTCCATAATATGAGTACAAAACACAGTATAGCCCAACACGAAATAACACAGTAAACTCAAAAGATATACTGTCCTTGTACCAATATAAATGATATCTTTTTACAATTGGGTGGTCATTGGTAGTTATTAAAAAAAACTTTTTGATTAATGAGTAGTAATGTAAAATTCTGATATTATATAAATATATCACTTGTAGTTTGAATGAGTACTTGTTAAATATTAGTTTCTTTGTATAGCTTCTTCCGATAGTTTTACTCTTTGAAAGTCTATATTAAATTCATGAGCTTGCCGTTTGTCAATCGTAAACTTGCTGTTTGCAGTTTCTCAGTATAAGTTACGAAAATGTTGGGCTCCACGTCACCTCACAACATGCCGTGCAAGTCTTCTTCCTCTCCGTAATTATTGTGTCTGTAACTTAGCAACCGATGAGATGCAAAAACAAAATGGCTGCTACGTTTTCTACGCTAGTACATCACGACGTCTTCACGTAGTTCAGAATCCGAAGATACGAAGAAGACAACATGTCATGTCGATCGCATCGAGACAAGAACAGTGAGAAATGCGCCTTTCAAAATTTTCAAACAGTGCCATTGACAACGCATGATGAATTATTATAAAGTTAAGCCAGCCGTTTTTTGATAAAATCTATTTGTTAAGCGCTGTCCTCGACGATATTTCAAAATAAATAGCACTGTCTTCAACAGCTTTTCAATGACAGATATAAGATTCAAAATGTATCAGTACATGCGCATTAACTTCAGCGTGACAGTTGTTGTTGCATATATTCTTTTCCAGGTACAAGTCAAATCATCAGTTTTTCTTAATCCAAAGGCATTCCTGATGAGCGTTAGATGAAAATCAGTCACACACTGTTTCAGTGTTATTTCCACACGCACATAACAATTAACTTCTCTCTATATCAATCGCTCCAGTATGTTGATAGTCCGATAGAAAGTTAAAATTAAAGCCTAATTTCAATTATTTTGCCTTAAGGTCGATTCCTTACTTATATTTCGATTAAATTCCCAAACACATATGGGTCCACCTTCACCAACGGAGTTGATAACTCACTCTGGGCTTCTTTCCTGTCACCAGCTGATCGTCGCCATCTGTAATAATTGGTAGATAAATACTTCCACAAATGATTAAATAATCAAATGTATTCTTTATTGCAAGCACCAGAGAAATGTTGGTGTTCCCTCTTCAGCTGGCAACCAACTACTTTAAAGAACACTCATACAGAACTCAGCTATGTCATAGGACATAGCTACAATAGAATATACACAAAATAACATATTTAAAGTGCCAGGCATGTACATTTCCTAGAATAAAACAGTAGCAATAGTGAGCCTAAGATCTATAAGTCTTGATAATAGCTGTTTTTAATGTGGCTTTAAGTAGGGTTGCTAGAATGCTTTGTGACACTGTTAGGAAGTCCTCATCAATTTGTACCTCAAAGACATCTTTAAAGTGGAAAATGATGGCATCTTAGATTGGTAGAGCTTACTCACAGCTTAAGAAAATGTGGTCAAGATTGCCCATTTTCTCACTACAGTAGAAATTACAGAATTCTATGTTGGGGAGCGAGTGGGTGACTTGTAGGTTAGTGTAGGAGAGTGTCTTGTTCACTTTTTTAAAGTCTTTGGCCAGGCTTATACATGTATCTGCCCTAAGATGCCAGTGGGTGTTTTTATTGGTGATTTTATTGTGCCATAGTGGTAAGAGATTAGAATTAGAAATGTGATTTTTAACTTTTTTACCAGCCGCAGCCAGTGCAGGTAAGAGCAGTGGGGCCGAGTTGGGGGAGTATTCAACAGATGACCACGAAGGAAAATTTAATAAAGAATTAATTTTCCCTTGTCATCATCCGTCAAAATCCTCCCTCAACCATTTCCACTTCTCTTACATGCAAGGGCTGCAGCTGTTTTTTTCTGTAGTTGGAGTATGTAGTGATAATAGGAATGATATATTGAGCACTGGCTCCATTTGGCATAATTGAGTTCATTTTCTCTGCTGACTCCATTTTGTGTAACAGACTCCATTTTCTGTGCTCGCACGTAGCTGCAAAGTGGGGAGGGTTGTTTTCGCTCTTCACTTGTTTTCGCTACTCACCGATCAGAGTGAACTGGAACATGTGTGGGATGCGTGCTTGTACCTTTCAGGGCAGAGATTGTTGCTGCAGGCTGAATGAGTGGAATGTAGAGCTCTGTCCCAGAGTCAAAACACAGAGGCTTGGCCCGCTTCTGTCTTGACCTTGACACAGACCAGTACGGTTATCTCGGTTTTTCGTAACAGAAGAAAAGGGGCGAGGTTTCTAGAACCTTCGCCTCACGTTGAGTACAAGATATTAAAAGGCGGGGAGTCTTTGCGGTCAACTGGGAGCTCATTTGTGGAGTAGACGTACTGCCACAAAAAGAATCTGGATTTGAGTCCCGATCAAACTCCTTCCTGGGCCGTCGATGGGCTCCTCTAGCTTGAGTTGGCAAGGATGTTGCATGATCGATCAGTGAGGTCCGACTTACTTTGTGCATATAATTTCTAAGTTTCTTTGCTATATGTATATATGCTACATGTTATTTTGGTTTTGTGCCCAAGTTACCTGATATTTGTGAGTCTGTATTAACCAATATATTTTGCCTTCCTTTACAAAATATTGAATTAATAAAAATGTGGATGCCACTTTAAATGCACCTGAATTTATTTTCTTGTCTCGTCTTAAGAGAGTGTTGGGTCTTGTTTTATTGCCACACTTTTTGGGAATGCTGTTTTACGTGTGGTATTTAAAGGTGCAGCAGTACATTTGCCTCCTCTCTGGAGTGCAAGGTTTAGGTGTGTCCCATTGTGTCAAATTATAAGCACGACCGTGTAAGGGATTGGCAGTATCAATCAGAATACACTTGGAGTGACACGCAATGGGGTTCATTGAAAGACTCATGAAGAAAAGGGGAGGTAGGCCTAAGTCCCATTCAATGTGGTGGCAGGCTAGATGCTTGGGCAAAGATTCAATAAACCAAAATGAGACCTCTATGCGACGACGTTCAACTGGTAGTTGTACCAAATGGGAAATGTACATCCTCCATCCTGCTAGTCTAATCTGAGTTTTTTTCATGACTTTCTTTTTGTTCCAAAGAGGGTAGACCTTAGTTTGTCTAGAGGAGAGAACAAGTTAGATTAGAGTCTGATTTGTATCATACTTGATGGAAAGTTGACTATTAGTGCAGCCAACATTATTTTTTTATTTTAGTCTGCAATTCACAATATATGTTTTTGATGACAAGATGACCAGATAACCAGCGGTGATAGAGGGCATTCCTGTCAGGTGCCTTAAACCAGGTGGAAAGAGTTTCTAAATATTTCATTTTTTCTGATCCTAACTAGGTACCATAAGTATAAGGCCATCACAATTTTTATAACATGACTGCCTAGCATTGCAGGCCTGCCGCGGATAAGAATAGGAGATCTTATAGAAAGCCTTTTCCACATCGCGTCTAATCTAATTGCAGCTGTGGTCGAGTTATTTGTCTGAGCCCTTTCTATCACATGACAGATGATGTGATTATTGTCACTGGCCAGTCTGCCTTTTACAAACCCATGGGTATATTTACTAAGAAATGGTGCAGCGTGTCGCTGCAAGCAATTTTGCAACGCCACTCTGCCTCATTTAAAAAATGCAAGGATGTGTCATATTCACAAGAATGTAGTGCACCCTGTGTTTTCCCTTGTGCGGGCGCTAAAAATAGCTGCCTAGAGCCAGCGCAGACACCCTTACACCATTGTGAAAGCATGCCTGCATTGCAGGGAGGACTGTTTGTACACAGGAAGGTGTACCTTCATGTACAGAAATAATCAATAATGCAGATTTGCTACTTCTATGTGTGCTGCAAAATGTAAAAAATCGCCATTAATTCATGATTTTTTTGTGCGGAAAGGAGACACCTTCCTGCCCAAAAACAATTATCCCTGCAACACAGGCACGCTTGAACAATGGTAAAGAGCAAACAGTTAGTTTTTGACACTGTCCCAAATTTACAGATTCTTGAAAATCTGGGCAGCGTCAAAATGCAATGGGTGTTTCATGGACACGCCCAAAGCACGTAAAGTGATGCGGGAACAGGGGCCGTATTTTCAAGACAGCATTAAGCCACTGAAAGTGCCTTAGTGCGGCTTTGTAAATATGGAGCAGGACGTAGCGTCACTGGAGCGTTGGTAAAAGTGATGCTCTGGTGGTGCTATGCCCTTGAAAATATGCCCCCCTGTTTAGTACAGTGTATTAATTTGGTAAATAGTTTTTCTAGTCATCCTGCCGTCAGTTTTCATGGAAATGTTTGCTACAGCTTGCATCAGCCTTCCATTTTGTATTTTTTTTTTTTTAAGTTGACTCCAATACATTTTCACTTGGTAGTTTTCGACCCTAAATACCTCCACAACGCCTGCTCTAGTGGGATAAGTGTCACTACGTGCAGTTCTAAATTAGGCCAGAATTAAGGGCCTCAAAAACATTCCTATTTTCATCTCCCTGGAGTAAGCTCCTTGGTCGAGCACACAGATTTTCTTAGCAAACCACCACTAGTGTGCTGAATTTCCAGTTGATTTGCCAAATGCCAAGCTTCCTTCTTGTCACAAGCTTCCTGTTTTTAACCCGCTCTTGCTGGGTAGTCTTCATTCCTCATTTTCATATATTTTCTTCTCAAATGTGGTATGTGTCTGTGTGTGATGTCCTGACTGGGCATAGGGACACATTCCAGTGACCCTAGGGGTGCAGCACACCCATAGAACAGTATACCTAGGAATAACTAAGTGGAAGATAGAGATTAGTGCTAACCTTAAGCAAACACCCCATGGAGGGATGTTAATAATAATGACTGCCATTAAATTGGAGGGATAATTATCCCCAAGAAGTGACATGATTAAGTATAGTCCAGGCCCTAAACCCAATACTGACAGTGTCATAAGTTCAGCTTTACCAGCATTCAGGCAGGAGATGGCCACAGACGTAAAAAAACAAAGGGGAGAATTTAAGGCTGAGGAGTACAAGAATGCCACTAGGGGCACATACAGGCTGTAACAGAGTATGCAGACAAAGACATTAGAGCTAACTAAAAGAGGCATTATGGGCATATTTTGCAGCGCTAATGTTAAGCTATCCACCATGGCATCTGTCAAATAGGCTAACTAAAATGTTATGATAGCAGACGCTCTTTTTTTGCAAATCCTGAAAGACCATCAATCGATTTGAGTAACCGCTATTTGATGATGTCTACTGTCTGGGTATGTGTGGTTAATAGGGAGTTTGCAGTAAGTGAGTTCCATCTTGGTAGATCCATGTGGAAGAGGTGTGGTGCAGCGGCCAGGGAGGCTGTCTCCGGAACACGGGGGCTCAAGGTTCAATCGCCGGCGGCAGGTTAGCACTGTGGGCAATACAGTGGCGGCTGGTGAAATTTGAAAGTGGTGAGGCATAAAAGTTCATGGACCACTGTACATAAGCACCAGTTACATTACACATGCATCATTCGCCCGTTGTTGGGAGAATATATGCCACAACACACA